>NC_141855.1:6786208-6938772 GCF_024713525.1 Acromyrmex echinatior | reverse complement strand
TATTTAAGATATATTTTACCTGAAAGTTGACCAGAAAGGATAATCCTCATAGCCGTGATAAGAAGCTTATGGCAATTGGCACTGTGAAAACTTTTCTCCGAGTTTGAAAAATCACACGTAGCATTCTGTCGTGCGAGATACGTGCGAAAACATTTATAAGAGACGACGGTTTATGCCATCATTTAACAATCCCACAGTAATCGAAGGATTCATTCCGGTGGTGAGTCGTACCAGAAAACGCTGAAGAAGGAAATTGAAAAATAGAGTCTTAACTGAATCCAACTATCTGTTACCCATCCCAATATACCGTGTTAAGAAAAAAGTTGACTACCCCATCTGTGAGGTGAGGTCAGAGCGGTGAGAGAGAAGAACGAAGGCGAAGACACGAATTGGTTGGAAACTCCGATTCGATTTCGACTCTGTTCCATCTTTTCTCACACTGGTTGCTACAACCGAGCGGAAACGTATTGTAACGATATTAAAACGACTATGTTTAAAACTGTTTTTGACACACGAAACTTACTCTGAAGAATTTCGGAAGTTTTTAGCACACAATATATTATACAAGAAATATTACGCAACTTCATCGTATTTTTAAGCGGATTATTTAAATAATAAAGAAGCTAAATTAAGCAAAGTTAAAAGAAAGATTATCCGAAGAAAAAGAAATTTAGGAGAGAATAATATACCTTTATTTTTATTCTATTTACCTTCTATTTACCTTCTATTTACATTTCCCTCGTTTTTATTTTTAAAGGCTTTTCGCCATGCCTTTTTATACTTAAACCGTTGGGACTAATTGAGATTAATATGTAAAGATAATGCGATCAATTAAGCGCGTTATGGTTGGCATAAATAAACAAATGATTAAGGAAAAGTACGATAATAATACATATTCTGTGCGTGAGAGATGTATTTAACAACAAAGCTGATCTGATCTTCAAAATTGAATTTTTCATGCTGAATATGGTGCTTTTTTCCGAATGGGATGCGAGGCGCAAGTTGCAATCTATAATATCCAATTTGAAATTATTGAATCTTGTCGCATTTCATTGGCGCTTTTTGCAATCGTGAAAAGCATATTTATTCACAGCTCGATACGCTATTGAATTACGCAGTAGTGCACAATCAAATTCTGGTTATTTACGAAGCACGCAAAGCGCGCAGTATTCACACGCAGAAATGGAGAGAGGTCGAAAAAAGTCCAGTACAGTGCCTTTGCTAATAATTTCTTGTTGACGCAAAAAGCAATCATCTGCATCACGTGAATATTAAATCCATGATTTTATGCCGAGATCAAACAGATTCTCTTATAAAGTATATATTTTAAAACATAAATAAGAGCAAAATTAAACTTGTTAAAAATATGCTCAATAATTTTATAATTATATGCAGTATAACTGCACGGAAAGAACGGTTTTGCTGAAGTATCTAAAAATTTAACTTGATACAGATTTTAAAATAATTTTGTTCAGACCAAATTAAGTAGCTTAAACTGTTAAAATATTTAAACTTTTTAAAATATTGTTATCAGCGTTCAATTGTTTTTACATAATTATTTTAATGGTTTAATAAAATTATTTTCAAATCTCTCTCTAGCTAAATTTTTAAATATTTTATAAAACCTGCTTTTTCTATATATGTATACATATAATTTCATAATTAGCTCTATTCCTTGGAACAACTTTTCAACGACAAATTTTCAACGACGATTTTAAATCATAAAAACTCAATTTTTTTTTCACTAAATATGCATCTATTTCGATCTGCTTTTACTATCAAACAGTTAATTATCACACAATTTATATCATTTGTCAATCATTATCACGAATAATAAATGATCTATAATAAACTAAATTATATTTAAGCAATATATAAACAACGGTACGGTCTGAATTCCTATGAAATATTCTCGACAAATCTTTACACTCAAAATCGATTTGTTCATTATCAAGTCGGCGTCTTGATTTTGATGTAAAATGTAAAATGTGATCTAGAATGTGGAGATTCATTAAATCATTTAGAATGAACAGTTACGCCAAAATCCAATCGTGTTTCGCGAACCTGAAACGTACAGAGTGCTCAAAGACATTTAATTTTACCCGTTCCCGTTATGCTGATTTTCTGACAACGGAAAAATTGCACAGAAAATCAGTGCCAATCAACCAGATATAATCAAATACGAGGAAACACAAATAGCATCTTTGTCATAGAATTTAGGTTCAAAGAACAAATAATGCTGCGAGTCATGCATTTACCGTTGACTTAAATTCCTTGTTGCTTCTTTGATAAAATCATGCCGTTGCATCCGAGAAACTAAATCCAATAGTAATGTCACGACCGCCAAGTTATGTAAAGAATTGCCAAAATATCCGATTATAAAATTCCCAAACTATTTCGTGAATTAACAGCCTCATGATAAAGGAAACATTTATTATTTATATCGTATAACATTCTAAAATCTGAAATTATATTCAAAGTTTCATTGCGATACTGAGATTAATTTATAAACAAACAAATAAATTTCATTTATTTAAAACAACAATCTCTATATTGAAATAAAACTTTATAGAAATAATTTTGATTATTTAAACAACAATCTCTATATTGAAATGAAACTTTACATAAATAATTTTGATTATTTAAAATATTTATACAAAAATTATAAGATAAATAAGATAAATAAAAATAAATATTTTGTTATTATTTTTTAAGTTTATAACAAATATGTAAGTAAATTATAAAAATCCACACAATTGCTTCATATCTATATAGTTAATATTCATTTTTATATAAATATTAACACATTTTAAATTTCAAACTGCAGAAATTATACAAGTAATAAGTAATATTCTTAAAAGAAAACCTTAATGATTCAAAAAGTAATAATCATTTTTTTTTAATGAATAAAAATTTCTCATTTATAAATGTGTTTACATTTATAATATGAATAAAAAAATCCTCGTTTTTATATACATCAGAAATAATCGTATAAAACTGATCGAATCATCGAATAAAACTGCTTAGGTCAACGCGATGCTGCAAACGCTTTGAAACGTTTTTTAATTGGTCAGTTTGTAAAATTTTTTCTTCTAATTGGTCCATCAAATGCTTCAAAGCATTTGTAACGAGACTTTGACCATAGCCTTAATTATATCAAATTTTTCTACTATCGATTACTATGTGACAAAGCCCTTGGTTGGATATATTATTGCTGCGCCATAGCGCGTAAATGATACGATATTTGTCGAAGTCGTACGGTCCGTCAGAGATCACGCGAAGCGCGAGAGTAGATGGAGATTAATTCCAGCGCTAATTTAGCGGTAGGTAGCAAATGCTCCGGCTAAAGTGTCCTCTCGGGTAAGTTGCGCCTAGAGTCGCAAATGAAACTCTGCTCCATAGTTAGCACGTTTTCTACCTCTCCTTCTGTCAACATCCTTCTCACCTTGGAAACACAAAAAAAAATGGTTGGAGCCAACGTAACAAAATTTCCAACAGAATTATGCCACTTCCGCGACGATCCGGCGTGGCGCGCAATGGTGCCAGCTGCGCTTCTGTTGCAACAGCTTAGAAAAAAAGAAGATTAATCAATAAATAAGAAGAATTCTGTTTTTTAACAAACTTAGAAAATTAATTTCTCCATGAGTGAATACTCTTTGCAAAATATTTTTTATTATAATATAAAAATTTATCAAAAGTTTTATTAATTTTTTATACGGGGTTTTGTATACAGGGGGAGGAACGGATTCAAGATTTTATTTTTCAGAGATAATATAAAATGAATCTTAATAACAAAATTTTATTTTATATTATGATTTTATAAAATAATTTCTGCTTAATAGTTTCATCAAGCTTTTCGATAATGTACATAGCTAACAATAATTTTTTAATTTTTAAAGTTTAATAATGATTTAATAAATTGTCAATGTTATCGAGAGAGACCATTGTTTCTAACAAAAAGGCTTATTTTAAAACTATTAATTAATTAAATAAATGTATAGGTGATATCGATTTTAATTAACACTTTATAGAAAATTAAACTTTATTAATATTGAAAATTTATAATAATTATAGAATAAGCAATTGCAGATATTGAAAATTTGTAATAAATAGAATCTAAATTTTTTAATTAAATTAAGTTGTCTGTATGTGTATGTACGTGTCGATTTCACACAATTTTTAGAAATATATAAAAATTTGCCAATACTAATTAATATCCTTCACTTCTTTATGTATTTCCAAGTCAGATATTTTTTCTTCTTTTATTTTTGTCCAGACATTCGTCAGAATTATATGCGTTTGACCCGATAATTTACTTGGCGTTGCATAGATGCATAAAACACTCAACGCTTTTTATTTGGTGATACAAGTTGATACAAATTGACGCAAGCGTCGTCTTATCTTTATTACTCTCTGAATGTCAAAAAAGATAGAATGATACTTGTGTCACTAAATGAAAAGTCCAATAGGATTGTAACGTACGAAAGCTTCAAGACGATTTCAACCAAACTCGATTAATTTAATCGGCGGTTAATTCAATTGACTGTTAACTCGAGAAATCCGTTTTTAGCAAACTTTAATCTCGATTTAATTTACTCTTTATCTTTTTCTAATTATTAGAATTAGAGAAAATTAAAGATAAAAAGTTAATAAAAATTAATATCTACATTGATAGAAATTGATAGACAAGAATCTTTTAAAGAAATATTTAATATATAATTCATTGTTCAATTTTTTTTGATATATTAAACGTAATTGATTAATTTAATAGTTTTTTTCATATTACTTAATAAAATTAATCCGATTAAATTGATCAAAATCACTCTAATTCACAGTTTTTTTATTAATTATTAACATCTTAGCTAGTCTTCTGCCAAACTGAAGAAACTAATAATTAAATTAATAATAAAAATATAATTCTGTAAATTTTTCATTAGAAAATTAGCAGTTAAAAAAATATAATTCATAAAACTTATAAAATTATATTTATAAAATTGTTTTTTTAGTTGCAAATTTTCTAGCGCATTAGAAGACTAAGGTCAATATTATAATACATATATCCGTTTTTTATCGTACGACGAATTTTTCAAGCGTTAATTGACTGCAAGACAGAGAGGATCTTAAACCTCTTTATTCTATAACCAATCAACAGGTTTGAAAAATTATAACAGGTTTGAAATTAGTTGTACGATAAAAAATGATGTATGTAACATTGGCCTAGCACGTTAATAAAGCATTGTTTCAATCAGGTCTAAAAAAATCAATAATAAATTATTAAAAATATGTCCGAGATTCTGCATTATCTATAGATCCTTCGTTCGCGATCGCGCAATTAGACGCATCCAGGCCAGATGTCACTGTCGTCGAGTTCATCATAGAGTTCATCATACAAAGTGCACTCTTTGTAATTCATCTATTCCCCGACTGTTACGGCCAACGACGAGTGGTCGGGGTACGCCATGTTTGTGTTGCAGTCAGCGTTGTAGGTGGTGTGCGTGGCGCGGGGTGTGCGGGTATATGTGTTGTCTCGCTTATTTTTTCTCGCGTGCAGTACCTTAATGCTCGGCCGTTTATTTACGTAGCGTCGCGACGCAGTGCAGGGCACAGGGACCGATCCGCGTGTCGCTGATCTGGCGCGACGAGGAGTGCAGTGAACGGCGAAACATCGCGCGGTGATCCTATCGCTGTAGCCGCGCACGCAACGAGGGTGACCGCGAGATCTTGGACGCATTCACGACTCGCAGATGCAACCCTCGTTCCTGCGGAGGTTGTTTACGGGTAGGCCCGCGCCGTCGTAAGCCGCGCGGTGATCCGCGTGGCGCGCGGATTTTCAGGAACGCGACGTACGTCGTCGTCGTCGCCACTTCGTCAGCGACCGCAGCGCAATTCGACGCACCACGTTATGCCACGCTAAACGCGTGCACTTGTACCGTGTTTTATAACCTGACAACACAAGCGGATTACTTTATCCTGTGCGTCTCACATTTATCATGCGGTTGCATCTTTGACGAAATATTATCAAGCGGTAAGTCCTCGGTCACGTGCGTGCGTCGTCCGACTCTTTGTCTCGTTTTCGTTTCTTGCTTGGCTTTAGCGACACGCGACGCGCCATCCATTGTTTAGATAGAATCTTTATCATCACAAGGAATTCACTGACCTAAGTGCCTTGAAACCAAGCACGTGGCTTATATACGCATTGAAACACAAAGATCGCTCTTATCTTAAGATTCTGTTATTGATATTTTTTATAGATAATGTTCGCTATATTTTTCACATGTCTGCTATTTGTTCTAGAAGCATGTAAAAATGATGAAAGATTATACTATTGATACAGATTTTTATTACAATGTGATATCTGTTTACAGGTGCATACTTAATTGAAAAGATATCAAAATGTGGTCAGCACAAAGTAATAATAATTCTAATCCGAACTCTGCGTCAAATGAAAAAAATAATTTACGTACTCTGGGGATGACATCAGCCATCAGCGTAGCTGAACCTAAACCCATGGATATCTCCAGAACTAACGAATTGAAGGAGGCCCTGAAACCCTATAATGTTTTTGAATCTGAAGAAGAATTGAATCATAGGATGGAGATTTTAAGGTATATCTAACAAATTTTCTATAATTGTTTACATAATATATAGTTATAATATTTTGATAACAGTTAATATTTTATTGATAATTAAAGTATGACTATCAACTATTGAAACTTTATTATTCTTGTAGTAAACTGAACGCATTGGTTAAACAGTGGATAAGAGATACGAGTATAGCTAGAAATATGCCACCTAATGTGGCCGAACAAGTGGGTGGTAAAATATACACGTTCGGTTCATATAGGTTAGGGGTACATCACAAAGGCGCCGACATTGACGCATTATGTGTTGTACCGCGTCATATATATAGACAAGATTATTTTACGTCCTTTTTCGACTTATTGAAAATGCAGGAAGAAGTTACAGATTTAAGGGTATGTAATGCAAAAAAAAATAATATATGTAATACTACTGCACACCTTATATTAAATATATTTGTTTCTTCAGAAGAAGCTCTTGTATGTGTGTGGTATCGTATTATTTAATTTATATAATTAAATCTTTTATAAATCATATTATCTTATTACATACATATTTGAATTATTAATATATTAATATTCTATAAAAATGCGTTTGTATGGTAAAAGAAAATATGTATGTTTATTTATTAGGTGTTGGAATTAATTCGTAGCGTTTTACAAGTGATGGGAAGTACTTTCATTAATGTATTTTTTAATGCTCATGTGAAATAAATAACATTCTTTCATTAAAAAACGCTACGAATTAATTCCAACACCTAATATAAAAGATTGGAAAATTAAAAAATATATTTGCATACAATAATCTTTTAATATATATTTAATACTGATTTAATATTTGTGTAATATTTATCATATTGTAGGCGGTAGAAGAAGCCTTTGTACCAGTTATAAAAATGAACTTTGACGGCATAGAAATTGACATGCTATTTGCGAAGTTAACTCTTAAGGAAATTCCAGATTCAATGGTTAGTAATATTTTATATTTACACAAAAAAGGATTCTATGAATGTTATGTCTTACAATAAATTTTTATAAATATAGGATCTCAGGGATGATATGTTATTAAAAAATCTTGATCAGAAGTGTGTCAGAAGTCTCAATGGTTGCAGAGTGACGGATGAAATACTACGTTTAGTACCTAATATAGAAAATTTCAGATTGGCTCTGAGAGCTATAAAATTATGGGCAAAACGTAAGATGTAACACTTTATTTAATATTGTTTTATAATAACTAATACATAATGTTCGTTATTTTTTTATTTTTAGGACATGGCATATATAGTAATGTCTTAGGTTACCTTGGTGGTGTATCTTGGGCAATGCTAGTCGCTCGGACGTGTCAACTTTATCCCAACGCCGTGGCTGCAACTTTAATAGAAAAATTTTTCCTCGTATTCTCTCAATGGAAGTGGCCACAACCAGTACTTTTAAAACAACCTGATAATGTCAATTTGGGTTATCCAGTTTGGGATCCAAGAGTAAGAATTATAGTTTTTATATTTTATATGTAAATAAATATTTTAAATAATGCATAATATCAAGAAGATAACATTATAATGAAATTTTTGCGTATAATGTATTATTTTTGTCTTAAACACTGTACTTTTTTACTTTTTAAGGTAAATGTAGCAGACAGATATCATCTAATGCCAATAATTACACCAGCATATCCTCAACAAAATTCTACTTTCAACGTGTCTGTATCGACCAGAACCATCATGCAAGAAGCGTTTGAGAACGGACTGGCCATAACAGAAGAAATTATCATGGGTAAAGCAACGTGGGACAAGTTGTTCGAGCCGCCAAACTTTTTTGGCAAATACAAACATTATATTGTATTGTTAGCCAAAAGTTTAAGCGCGGAAGATCAACTTGAATGGTGCGGCCTTGTCGAGTCAAAAATTCGACATTTAATAGGTAACAGATCGAATATGATGATACATTTACAAGGAATGTGTATTATTGTTTCTCCTATAAAATTTATTTCTTATCATTTGAAATTTTTACTCAACATTTGGAATACAAATTAACTTATTGTGAAAACCGAAATAAATCTGTAGTTAATTTAATATACACTACATGAGACAATAGATTAATATAACATTGATGTCTGAAACTTATTTAAATTGATTCCTTAAGAAATAATGAGATTCTAATTATTTAACATTCTATATTTATTGCTTTTTTATTCTTATATCTTGTTTTATTTTGTTATCATAGATAACACTATTGAATATAAATCAGCAAAAATATATATTATGTAACAACTAAAATAAAATATAAAATTTTTCAGAAAAACTAAACAGTTATTAGTTTTTAATCTATGTCTCGTAATAGTAAAATTATTTATACATATTTATTGTGTGCGTGCGTGCGTGTGTGCGTGCGTGCGTGTGTGCGTGTGTGCGCGTGTGTGTGTATGGTGTGTGTGTGCGTGTGCGTGCGTGCGTGTGTGTGTGTGTGTGTGTGTAAATACATATATTACGATACTAATAATTTGCGGGTGCCAAATTGGCAAAATCATAATCATTCCCACAGGTATGTTGGAAAGGAATCCTCATATTACTTTGGCACACGTTAATCCGGAGGCGTTTCCACCATTAAATCCTGAATCGGGAAAACATTGTTCTATGTGGTTCATCGGCCTGGCTTTTTCTAAGTGCGAAAAGAGCGAAAAAAGTGAAAAAGGCGAGAATATCAACGTTGACCTCACATACGATATCAAATCCTTTGTGGATACAGGTAAGTTTTTTTACTATCTGGAGACACGATAATGTCTCGGCACTAAGACACTAAGAGAGTTTTAAGTACACTTAATCGATAGCTTATGAATTATACACATTTGGAATATACAACTCTATATATATATATATATATATATATTTATTTATTTATTTATTTATTTATTTATTTCTTATAGTTGAAAGGCAAGCAGAACAAATAAATATGTTCAAAGAAGGAATGTGGATTGAAGCTAAACATGTAAAAAGAAAGGACTTGCACACTTATGTATCGCCAAGTTTACTGAAAAAGGAAAGGAAGGTTTGGGAAATATATTTTAATACTTGAATTTTATTTTTTTAACATTAATAATTTTATGTTGTTTACAGAATGTTTGCGTACATATTATACAAGAGAATATAGATCTATATTTTATAAGCAGTTCAATTATATTTTACTCACTAGAAATTGAAATTTAAAATATCCAATTATATACTATACAATTTTTGCAGGTTTCTAGCAGTATGCATCGGAACGGCAACATTGCTGGAAATGGAAACAGCGGTAGTGTATCACCGCGGAGTCAAGGCGATACAAGTAGCAGGAAGAGATTATCAGATCAGACGCTTGATGCGTGTGGAAAAAAGCGGCGAATCAATGAGGCGGAAGAACAAGTGGGTAACATATATGCTATAAAATACAGTTGAAGGAAAAAGAAAATATTTTTAATTTCATCTAGATATAGAATTAAATGTAATGGATATTACGTTTATACAGAATATTCAGTAATAATCAGATCATCTTTCATGGGTAAGTAGAGCGGACGAAATTAAATGAAAAAAATGTACTATTTTGTAATTTTTGCAATAGTAACAAAAATTAATTAGATATTATCGATAGGCCGAGCGTATACACTCATTTGGCGATCTCATTCAATTTCTAATTAATATCTCGTTAACTATTGCAAAAATTGCAAAATTTTATAGGATTTCGATACAGCTTAATCTACTCTATGTACTCATGGGAAGTAATTCGATTATGATCGGACATCTTGTACACATCATTTTGATTGAATTGATTTAATCCTTTTATAGACGTTTATCTTATTCTAGATGGAGAATACAACATTAATCATTAAATGTAATTCTTTACATTTATATGCATCACTTGAATCGTCTAATCTTTTTATAAATGTTTATATTCTAGGCGGAGAACACAACGTTAGTCGTTCAATCTTGTGGAGAAGATAGTAATTCTGGCTTCAGTATGGATGAATATAAACCGACTCTATCAACTAATAAGGACGTAAGATATACATAATGAATAATAATCTTTATAACAGGATAAGATTAATTTAAACATAAAAATAAAACATAGTAAGTGAAAAATTTTAATTTATTACAAAATTTTGTTCTCTCCATCTTATTGCTAGGTAAGAAGTAAAAAAGAATAGACGCATGATAACATGTAACAGATTTAATTATCTGCTTTTTTTACATTATATTCATCTATTGATATATTTTCTTTTGCTTGACACAGAATTCTAGATGTGCTGCTAGAAATGTAAACATCAATAACAATTTACCTATAATATTTACCTACATATTTACCTACATATTTCGTGATTCTAAAAAATATCTTAAAGCTAAGAAATAGGAAAATTTATATGCTATAACAAATTAAATAATTTCTTCTTTATTTCATGAAGGCACTCAATCGCAAAATTTATATTTCATCAAATGGAAATGTATTAAGATAAACTTAATTTTTTATTCACGACAATTAATAATATAATTTATTCTTCCTTGATGTATATTTGTTGTTTAGGAAGGACCTACTAGTACAACTTCAGTAGCGCAGGAAGGATTCGTATGCACTTGATCATCGTGGAATTATTATCTCACATCAATCTACAGATGCTCCTCTGGGTCATCTAGACTGTAAACATTTCTCATGCAACCATCCACTGCCCACTGTAAGTCCTTCGTTTCGTAAAAGCAAAACAGCGCAATGGAGGAAGCTGTCCAGGTGGAATCAATCAATTGATGACGATTTATGTGTTTATGTGAGACACCATAATTAATAGTATTATAAAAAAAACATCGACAGTCAATGGGAACAATTACGCTGAAAGCTTAAGCGATTGTGCCAGTGTCTGTGATGTCATCTATATCACTGGAGTAATAGTTTTGAGACGCATAGTTGAAAGAAATTTGCTACCATGAAGGTTAAATCTATTTCGCTTGGAAACAATAGTAATCATACTTTTTATATTTCCTTTTTGTACATATCATTTACATTACTCTTTTTTTTTATCGATAAACACTTGAACAAAGAACTTAAGATTTGATAATAACTTGATGTAACATAATTTTACATAATTTATATGACGAGCAAAAATAGTTTGATCGAGAAAATTACATGTATGGAAATTTCCGTATTTTTGCGAGTGTTTCCGCATGTTAGAAAAAAAACACAAAATATAAAATATATTCTTATATAAAGTGCATTTTTGTAATGCACTGCGGAATATGCTTTAAAAATGCATATGATTTAGTTGTAAGTAACTCTGATATACTTTATTACTCGTATGCAAGTTACGTGCCGTGATCTACCTATTTAGGGACTTGCAAACAGTACTATACTGTAGCGTTTTAATACGCTGTACTAAGTATGAACTATTATTTACGCGATACTTAATGTTGCTATTATTTATAAGAATTAGATATTCCATGCAAGTTGCAGTATAGAATATTTGCTCCCGAAGCTTACCATTGTGCACGTAAAGAAAGACGCTGGTTAAAGATAGTTTTCTTCATTATTTTTCGCTACTGTAATGCAATCGATAATGTAATTGCATTACAAGAATCACCGACACTGGCATAAACCCGAGGATGTTTCATTTACAGAGTAGATAATAGTCACTTTAGGAAGATAAGAATAGAAACTTGTAAATGAAACATCCCAAATAGGCCATTGACTATCTTATTGATGATTATATTGCGTGAAACAGTTTCGTATGGAGCCGCCTTTTAGTTTTTGCTCAGAAACAAAGTTATAGCTTTAACGAATTAGAATTGGGCTGACACTTGGATGATTGAAACCACCTGTCACCAATCGGTGAGTTTTTTCAGGTGTTCAACTACCTTCGCTCCCAGTCTACGACTCTGATCCTTGATCCTGATTCCAATTATCTTCTCGCCTATTACAGTCCTCGATTCATGTGTTAAAGGCATGTCCACTAATCGTATGCTACAAGGTATTTGATGTTCATTCTTTGGTACTTGTAAACGAAACTTGCGAATACCGCAGTATACGTAAAAATCAAATACTTGCAGAGTAATATTTGACAAGTTAAAAAGATTTCAGACGCAATTCGTATTAGTATTGAGAAATATAAAAAGAAATATCACTTCTCTTTCATAATCGACACCGCTGGCAACTCAGTTATTACGTTGGAATTTTTATTAATGCAATATAAACAATTTAACGGTAATTACTAATTAAATTTTAAGTATAACATGAAAATGTTGATTATAACGCTTTGCAAGTGTCATGATTCAATGTTTAGTGATTAGGAATCATTCCGTTATTGTGTACATATATTCGTAGATGCGCCTGAGATGATGAGGTTTCACTCTTTCAAAGCTTGTCTCGACGAGTCATTTTATTTATTGATCGGAATACGCGTTTTCCTGTGTACTAAGAAACAGTAATAGAGCTATCTTATTTCTTCACTTTTTCATGAATTCACGCTAATTCTATACTTGAATCTGGGATTGAGGTATATTACAGTACCGTACAAAGAAGACTAGGCCAGTTGGTTTGATCATAAACCTTTTGCTTTTCACACATATTGTGTGTGATATATAATTAAAAACATGACCCTCTCTTTAAAGAAGTTAGCATATAAGAAATTATAACGAATTTGTTTAGATACATCAGTGTATCCATCAAATTCATTATTAATGATCATACGGTACTGTGGAATAGTCATGGATTTATTTTATGAGTTTAACATCGTAATTGCTCTCCTGTATAGATTCCACGAAAAGAGAGGATCTTTTTCGCTATATTTTTTCCTAGATTTTATTTTTAATAATCATTCATGATTTAGAAATTATTTGATTCATAACGCACAGATGAGGTCGGACAGATTTGTTTTGAAATTAATAAATAATCGCTTCATTTATTTTTATTTCTTTAAAATATCGCTTTTCAAACTTTATTAATTGCAGAATCTCCTCATAAAGTCACTCAAGTTTACTCATTTTTTTAATCGATACATAAATATATGCATAACGTACAGCGATACTGAATACAGTAATGATTAAATAGTTCATTTGTTATGTCTGTCCGTAAATATCTCTAAAAATTCTTTGTGATTATGTTGTATGAAAAAATTTTAATATATTATGAGACTTGTTCATTCATCGACATATCATTAAAATATCGAACATCTTTTGTTCTGCAAACAAATTTATTTTATACTTCTCTCTAAACAAAAATATTTGTAGCTCTTATATTTTCTTAAATTGCTTGCCTAATCTTACTTTGCTAAATCCAAGATGTGCTTTGTGCGAAGCTCAAATATTTTAATAAATAGAATTTTTACGCACCATTGGAAAAAACATTTTGTTTATGCATACATTTCTATTTTTGTTATTAATGTCTTTCTCTCTTGTATAAATATAAAGTTCTTTAAGTCTATACAGTTGATACACTTAGGATCTCTATTTGGCGACAAAAGGAACGTGTCGCAATGAATTGCTGGATTCACACTGGATCCGACATGCGTCGTACGACGCTCTGCAATCAATAAAAAAACAGAATTTTACTTCGTATCATCGACACGAAATAAAATTCTGCTTTCTGATTGATTGTAGAATGTCGTACGACGTACGTCGGATCCAGTGTGAATCCAGCAATTGTCTCCAACAAATTGGACATTCATTCATTTCGTCATGTAATTTATTAACATTTAACGATATGTAGATGTGTGAATGTCAGAGTTGGTAAAAATCATTTTAAATTGTTCAAAATATGCTTAATCGATGTTTTTAAAATATTTGTAATAATGTTGAAAATTAATCGATGTTTTTAAAATATTTGTAATAATGAAAATATATACGAAGCATTAAAAGCATATTTTTAAAAATATAATACATAATAAAAGCATAATATTTTATTCTTTTTAAAAAAACATTTTTTGCCAACTCTAGTGAATATACGCACATGCACATATACACGCGCACGCATATAATTATAACGAAAGTTCAATTTGCGGAGACACGTAATGTGTATTTTTACACGGAAAAATGATTTTGCTGAAGTATCTAAAAATTTAATTAGATATAAATTTAAAAATAATTTAGTTGATCCATAATAATTCATCAAAATAATTATATAGAAATAAATTTGATTACTAGAATATCAAAACTTTTTCCAACATCATTTGAGTATCATACTCAGCATAATTATATTAATAATCCAATTTATTTTTAGATCTATATCTAAATTCTTAGATACTTGTAAAATTATGTTTTCCATGTAGCATGGAACAATTAAGTTCCGCAAAGAATATTACGGTGCAATACGTTTTTTTTTCTTATGCAGAGCCATTTTTTTTAGTTAGAAAATAATATCGATTAATCGAAGAACTTCGCGAATTCACATCTCAAATGGCATCATGCAATAAAATATGACAAAGATGCTAACGTTTTCATCAATAATGTATTGTATAGGCACTTCATCGAATAATTTTCAAAATTTTCCAGTTTTTTTAATCTATACTTATTTCTCACATAAAACATAATTATTATATTGTATGTAGTTCTGAATAAACGGGACAGTTAAGAATCTCATGATGATTTATGTGAATGAACGTACTAAAATTTATAAAAATTCTCCGTTTGGAATAATACAGTTTTTCTTTCGAGTATCTTTCGAAATAAATTTTTTTGTTTAATTTATTAATATTTCTCCTATGTCGCTGCGTGTCGCACTCAAGTTATTATCATCATCATTTGATATTATCTACGTAAAGCTTCTATTATTATTGTTTCTTTTCACAAAACAAATTGTATGCAATTCAAGAAATGCGCACGCGCACGCATCATCAGAGAATTCTCAATCATAAATGGCATTTAAATCTGTCGCATAAATCTCTTTTATCACATTAATTTTCCGTACTATCGAATCTTATTGCACTAATCCCCGATCATCCATTGCAGCACTCATTGTCTCAATACATTAAACTCATCGAGTAATTGTCCGTATATTCCGGATATTTATCACCTATCTCCTAAATTCTTTAGGTTCAGGGATTGTATTATACTTTGCACAGAGCTTGAACGAGAATTTAGGCGTACGATAAGAATGTGGACCGTTATCACGATCGCTAGCGGACAGATGAGGTACCTATCGGCGAATGGAGGCCGAGGATCGCGACTAGTGAACATCAATGTTATCCTTGTATGCCAAATCTTATCTCCTTCACCGATTCGCGGCTATCACGCACCCGATTCGTACCTCTTTTTCTCCTCTTTCTCTCTCTTTCTCTCTCTTTCTCTCTATCTCGGAGATAGCTAGACATGTCTGTAGCACATTCTCAATTCCCACATTAGTAGCCTCTCCCTCTCCTGAAAACCACCACCGTTGGCCGACGTGGGCATCTTGCAATTTCAATAGTGCGGCAAGGGGGTAACAGGAAGGGAAATGCTACGTCTCTCTCATCCACAGTCGTATCTTTTATTATGTATAGAAAAAAAAGGGAGAGGAAACGAGACAGAAATAGGAAATACGCTGAAGGAGGATAAAAGAACGAAGTCGCGAGGATTTATGTCGCGGGAAATGCGGAATCGATGCATATGATTTTATCGCGCGGATGTTGTACGAATCATTCTTAGGATCTCACGTCTTGTGTCGCGATTAAAGCTCTTTTTTTTTTTCAATACAAGGTGTGATGCGTTTGATTACCGAAATCATACGAAACACCGTACGCGGAAACCTTCATGAATTTATACGTGTACAGTCGCAATTCTCGAGAAACCGATGAGTTACTGTAAAATAAATTATATTTGTTACGTGCACATTGACCGTACGTGCTCGTACGTGATGCACTTCTGTGAGCAATCGCATATACCGACTTTATGATACAGAGCTGCGAGATAACGCTTTTTCCATCTCTCTTTCTCTTGCAAATGCTATTTTTGTTTTCCGAGTATTCTCATGAAAATTCGAATGCGTCGACCGAGTGTGCATCACCCGCGCATAGATCGTGAATACTGTATGCACGTCCGCGATAATGATCATCGATCTGTTGCGCAACCAATCGGCAATAGCACAAATGAAAAATTGAGCAAGGGCATCCATAATTTGTAACTTGTGAACATTGTACACTCTGTATCTCTCCTGAATAAACACAAATAAATTTTTCTTTCAACTCCTTCAGCCAAAAAACGAAATGTCAATCGTGTTAAGGCGGAACGATTTGAGCGACATTGATAAATTGTTTTAAATTACCTGTGGTCGTTCCGTCTTGCCATGATTGACAGATTTTATAAATACGGCCCTATCCATCATCTCAGATATTATAACTATTCTTAATATTGTGGTCTATGTGCAGTCAATTGTGGTACAACCTTTGACGTTTCATTTTCCGTTTGAATGACAAATTACAGTTTTCCTTGTTATTAATCATCAATACAATAATTATCAATCGAGTTGTCGTAAGTACTGCATAATTTACTGCACAGCATTTTAAAGATATAATTAGATTAATTTTAAAAAATATTGTAATTCTACAAGATTTATATAACATAATCATCACCAACAAGTGATAAATTGCAGAAACAGGTATGTATGTATTATGTATAAACTATAAAGCGCTAAAGATAGTATTAACACGTCGTATACGTAATAAAGTTATATTAATATCAATATTTTTAAATAAGCATTTATTTGCAAAAAAAATAAACAAGGATTTTGTGCATCCTTTCGAATCACTAATAATGTATTCTCAGTTTGAAATTTTTGAACTATGTGATGGTTCTCGAAGTCGCCTTTACCATCTGCAATGGAGCACAGCTGCATCATACCGTTTAATTCTCCTTGCAGTTTATTTATAGATAAATTAAATGAACCAGAAACACAAAGCGGTCGCGCTTCAGATATCCATAATTATCCTGTTGGAAACATTCGCGAAGAGATTATCAGAATTACCGTGCCGAACGTCTTTTCCAGAGAAAAGATGTAAAACTTTCCGGCCATTAAGTATAACGGCTTTCACAATCGAGCAATGCATAGCATTAGAAGACGTACTGACTCGATTGTCATTTTATACGGTAAAATAAAATAATTTTTCAAATAACGTGATTTTAAAAAATATACATACTGATTTGGAACAATTCGTTATGTAATTTACTTGTCTTAATTACATGATTTCATTATTAACTTTGTGACGCGTTTTTTTTCAGTAGCGTAACGTTTCATGACTGAGTTTCTAAGTTCCTTTATTATAGAATAGCTCCATTGTGATTTCTATTGTTATGATGAATTGCAAAGACTCAAGATTTAATTTTATATCATAATTTTTAGACTTTATTGTTACGAAAACTTCGTCCTATACATTAACCCAAGCCTAATCGATAAGATTCGTTGACAACTGCAATTAAGTTGCAATTAGTTTATAAGATAAAGTTCGTTATTTTAACATTGTTAATTATTTAGAATGATGACAATTAGTATATACCATTTAAATTTAAATTGGTTAATTTTTAATATTGAGAATGACTCTGGAAATCGAAACTTTGTATATTTTAATCAACTTTATTTATTGTTTTTAATATTTTAGCACAGTCCTTGCTCGGTTCATAGCCCTATTTTTATTATTTTATAATAATTATTTTCTTCTAAAAATCAATTTTTTTCTTTTGGAATGAATAACGCCAAAATTATAAAACAAAAAAATATTTAATAGAGCGTAAAATGATGTCTCTGATATGTCATGTGAATTGATATGTAGCTCGTACGGAAGAGTACAATTGTCGGAACCTGCCGAAAATGTTATAGAATTCTCCGTTATTTACAGGATAATTTCAAGTCACTGGAAATTTTAATGCATGGCATCGAGGATATTGTAGAAATTAGTTAGCAAATAAGTATTATACTTTATTTGTTTAAGTAACAGCAATTTTATATCTGATATTTCTAAAAAATCTTCAACACGATTAAATAAAGGTTGCTTGAAAGAGCTAAATTATTGTTGAAATAAAATTTTTATAATATTTACTGAATATAATGCAGTTGAAGAATGTAGTTTCTAAAACAGTAAGTATAGGCACAAGAAACATTGATATTACTGACGTAACGAATAATATTGATGCTATATTGCATCAAATCATCTTACTTTCCTTGTAGAATTATTATCTTCCCTCACGTTTCTCCTCATCATTACCTGCAAAAGCCACAGTTGATCTCTTTTCCATCAGAACATTACGTTTTTTCCATACGATTAATGTTGTCAGTAAGACAGAAATTATCTTAGCATCTTGTTGATATTATATATATTTTTTACTAAATTTATAGTGAACAAAAATATACAGCTTGTGATTTACATGATGTAAAAAAAAATTAGACGTTGTTATTTTCCACAAATCAGATATCGAAAGTAACAACTTGTTCTATGTTATATGCTCGTCATAAAATAACTCTATTGCATAATCTTTCATCGAACCTGAAGTTTCAAATGATCGGAATTGCGAGAAGTTCCGAGAGTCGATTAGTGAAACCAAATGTTTTCCTCTTTTCTCAACTTCGTAAAAACGATTAACAAAAATTGCTGAATGCGTCTATATTTTCATTAATGATTCTTTTCGCTTGAATAATTCCAAACTGCACATACAAATGCGCAAAACTTTTCTGAGAAACGATAATGATTAAAAATTTAAATATATCGAAGCACAAGAATAATTTTCTTAGAAAATAGCTAAATTTCTCGTTCGCGGGAAACTTCATATATTGTAATGAGTCTAAAATTGATATTACTTTTTTACTAATCCCTAATTCCATGGTGGTTCTCGATCGTGTGAAATATCGATGAAATGTTAACAGAATTCACTCGCGAATCGAACATGCAAGCAATTTTAATGACAAATTCTTCAGCAAATAGCGATTCTTTTTAATAGCTTTATTTCTAAAAATACATCCTTCTTAAGACTAATCAATTCAACGTTAATTATTGCATACAATTAAAATATTTCTATTTTGTTTACTTTATTTTTAAAAACATATTAAAAGGATTATTTTAAAAATATTTAAACTATTAAATATTGTCTTTAGAACTTACAATTCGTTAATTGTAAGACAAAATCATTTTCTTAAATAATTAAAAAAATTATATTTCTGTTTTTACGACAATAATGTATATTTATTTATTTATCACTACAGTGATTGAGTCATAATTCTTTACGAAATTTTACATTATGTTATCCTAATAATGGGATGTGACATTCGCGATATAAGACTGCAAGAAATTAAGAATTTTGCAATCTCTGCGGTAAGTCTTATTAACGCACGTTACTATGCTTATGGGTAAAGGAAATGACTGTTTGAAAGATTGGAAGAAATACATAAGCAAAAGCTCTTTCAGGGTCGACGAAGAGCGCGTGTGCAATATGTTGGAGCTTACATCACGAGCAGACGGATGCAACTAGCGTCATGCAGTTAGCGTTCTGAAAGCCAACCAGTTACACGGCACTCATAAAAAATCCAGTATATAGTGATCTAAGTACAAAAATTATTATCCAACAAAATTTAACTTTTTTTTCACGAGTATAAACAGTCAATTTCGATATACTTTTACTTGTTGAAGAGGAATCCGTTTTTAAAATTTGGCTATCACACTACAATTTAAAAAAAAAATAGCAAAAGCAAGAAATGACATTTTTGACAGTTTTTTATAATATTATAATATTTTTATTTCAAATTTTTTTTAAGTTTCATTAATGTCACGCGAAAATATCGACATTTAATTTTTTATATTTGTAATATATACATATATAAACATATATATAGATACCTAGATGTATTACATGTAAATTTTTAAATTAATATATCTCAAAAATGAAAAATCATACAGCTACAAACAAAATGCATTTCAAAGCTAAAATTTAATTTTTTCATATGGCATTAATAAAATATAAAAAAAAATTAGTATCGGTGCTACATTATGCTATATTATAAAAACCATCAAAATTACCGTTTTTTCCATTGATGCTATTTTTTTCAAAATTGTGGCATGTTAATCAAATTTTGTTAACGAATTTATGTTCAGTAAAAATACGTCAGAAATAATTATTAACATTCGTGTTGCAAAATAGTATTAGACAGTGTTTCTTAATCCCCGAATAAATTAAAAAAATATAATTAATCTTAAAAAATTAAATTAAATTTCTAAAACTAAAGGAAGCAAATATATTAAAAAATTATGAGATACAAACATATCGTACTCGTCGGTGCATCACTGATTACAATACTCTGCTTGCTTTCTGGACTTATGTATTATTTAAATCAAGGTATGGTTTAGACCTACACTGTTAAAAATTTCATGAAATTTAATGTACTTTTAAATTATACAATTTCAATTTAATTTTATGATATTACATTAAATTTAATGTATTTATAACTGAAAAGTATATTTGTGTACATGTACATGAAATTTAATTATTCATGGAACTTTATGAAATTTAATATATACACGTTTATTATATTTAAGTAACTACTGCAGCTTAGTTTTTCAGTTAAATCATTCATTACTTTTAATTTCGTTCACGAGCTTCATTTATATGTAAAGAAAACATTTCTAACAATGTACAAATGGATTTATTTAAACAGATCTCATTATTAACTTTTGTTCATCCAAATAATTTTTCAAGATGTGATTTTATATACTTTAAATTTACTTCTATAAGATATTTTAACAAAGATTAATAGCTTTGAAGAGAAAAATAAATATATATATTATAATATTATTATATAACATTATAATTAAATTTCATAAATTGTAAATATTGTTGACAGTTCTGATTAAAGCACCTGAAAATAGAAATTTATTATTTTCCTATTTATAAAGAGTATCCATTGCGTATTTTGGAAAAATTTGTTTATACGGTAAATATTGTAAAAAAAAAATTTATATGACCTTTTGTCATATAAAATCTTTATTTATTATTTGTATTTACCTAAATATCTTTTTTTTTCATGGTGTAGCAGATCATAAGTGAATAAACATTATCAACGTTCAACTACTTAATAACTATTTTCTATTCCTTAGCACGTACTCGCCGTTTTTTTATAAGATAAAAATACATCCTCGAAATACAGCAGGAGACTGAAGATTACATTGTTAACACAAATAAAAACAATAACATGTTAAATAATCGTCTACATACGTGATAAACATTTTCGCAGAAGAACGATTCTCGCAATTTTATGATACAATTTACTACGAAAATGTAATTACGAATCTAACCACAAAAACTCTGACATATTTTCGCTAAATTTTATATTTCAGATAAATGTCCCATCGGTACCTTTCAGTGTCTCAACAGCACCACATGCATGCCGCAACGTAGCTGGTGCAATGGCGTCCCGGATTGTCCACATAGCGACGATGAATCCACAGAAAATTGTTGTATGTTTCAAATCATATCTACATTAATTACTTAACCACAGTTCTTGTTAGACCTATTTTAATTTCAACTCAAATGGTAACACAAATTTGATTATTTCATGAAGATTTGATTATTTGTTACTCCATAAACATCTTAATAACATATATTTTGACTTGTTTTTACAATATACATATAATTACCTAAAGATTAAAGAGATTACTAAACAATTTTTCAATAAAATTCATTCATAAATTTTTTAATAAATTCTTTAATCTTGAGATAACCACATATTGTGAAAACAAATCTTAGTAGCATTTTAATAGCGAATTTGATTAGATGCATTAGTGCGCACTGATGCATGTTAAAATCATATACTAATTAATCTGAACGTAAAATGAAATGTAAATATATCGAATTATAAAAGATAGTTTTTTACTTAACAGTACAATAAAATATGTAAAGGATTTTACGGTTTAATCTGTTATTATATTTATTATATTAAGTACATATCTTTACATCAATGTATATACGCATCAGTGCGTACTGAGTGCGTCCAATCGAATTCGCTATAACTTTCATCTATCGTAACTTTCATTTGCACGAAGCAAAAAGATTATCCTAATTTTCTAATTGTAGACAGATTTCGCGCTAATTTATAAATTTGCTGCGCAGTTGACATGCACGGAAACTGGGACTGGTTTATGAAAGAAAGAAACTGGGGAAACTCAAACAATTGCGGTAATATCATAATAAAATACACGACAGATACGCAATATTTGCTATGTATAACAATTTCTTTACTTCTCGTCGCAGATACATTTGACGCTCCAGTTAATTGCACCTACGATGCGTGTCGTGCAACTTGTACGAATTTTACCGATGTCCCTAAAAACTTGTCATCGGATGTAACGGCAATGTACGTTTCACAGAAAATATTATTATTGTGACAAATCTTTTCATACAGCAAAACTTGTTACACGTTTGGTAACTAATAGTATTAACGATTCAAAGTGATTGATTTACATGGTTATGGATGGATTAAATCAATTAAATATATATTCTCTGAATGACACTATTAATTACTCACATGGATGTACAACTTCTGCAGTTTTCTAACTGACAACTTGCTCACACACTTATCTCACGATGCGTTATCAAGATATCCAGAGATACGTTTGTTGTAAGTTGTACTTGCTGTACAATGTTTTTGCATTGAGATGAAGAATATAGAAAACTCCGCATAAAATCTTACAGTCTGTAATTTCAGATATCTCGATAATAATAATATAATCAAATTAGACAAAGGAGTCTTCCTTCATCAATCTAAGTTGTTTTGGTTGTGAGTACAAATCAAATGATTAATAACACTTTGAAAAGTATCTACAAATGAAACTCGTTTATCTGTACAGAATTCTCACAAATAATAGCATCAGCGAAATACTACCGGGACATCTAACGGGACTAGATAAATTAGAAACTCTGCTACTGGA
Source organism: Acromyrmex echinatior (assembly GCF_024713525.1). Classification (NCBI taxonomy): domain Eukaryota; kingdom Metazoa; phylum Arthropoda; class Insecta; order Hymenoptera; family Formicidae; genus Acromyrmex; species Acromyrmex echinatior. The sequence goes on along the minus strand of NC_141855.1, from coordinate 6,915,306 downwards.
TCAAAATAAAATTGTGACGGCAGATTTTTCTGACCTAGAAGACAGCACTACTACATATTTGATGTAAACTGTCTCAGTTTTATATATCATTTATATAAAACCATTTTATATATAACTCTACTGTGTTAAATTATAAAAAATTATGGACGATCTCAGCCTTAACTTTCTATCATTTATTGTGAAATAAATACTTGCTTTCTATATTGTAAAATAAATACTTGGGTTATATATTTAACGCATTTCTTTTTACTTAATGTATGCTATGCATACTTTAACATTGTTATTTTAAATCTCCTTCTCTATTTGTACTATTAGTATTGTTCATAACTTTCAGAGGTATGTGATTCATACAAAATAAAGTTTGAAATCAGCTGCTAATTTCCGAGAAATCTAATCTATATATGATAAACGCGCTTGTTATTTACTGTATATAATCAGTGCGTCAGTCTAGAGCGCATCGTTACGAAAATGTAGATCTGTTTGTAGATTATTTCCTTGATGCGTGCGATAATTTTGCGATAGTTTGAATAGAAAACGACTAATATGCAAATTCCATGCAATGGAACCAGAGATTGAGGTAAATTGCAACAAAAGTATATAGTTAATTGTGGAAATTTATCAGCGTCATTTCATTCAAAAAAAATTAATTTTCCACATGTCATAGTACGTTTTTTTAGTTGTAAGATTCACTATTAATAATTAGTATAATTAACCAATGTAACTTAGTAGGATCGCATCGTCCATAATCATATGATGTTGATTGATAAGTTTATCATTAATAACACGTTGACCTGCTCTTTTTTATTTACAAATAGAAACCTGAGTAAGAACATGTTAACAACATCCGCTTTAAAGCTGCCACGGTTATCGGAGCTGACAGAAATGTGAGCTTATATGTATATATATTTTTTCTATTTTTATTCATATATATATATATATATATATATATATATATATATAAAATAAAAATAAAAATAAATAAAAATAAATAAAAATAAAAAATGTGTACATGTACTTTTAATTTTTCGAAATCGCGTTTTAGAATATTGGACGGAAACCATTTCGAGTCAATAACGGAAGATCTCTTTGCCGGATGCCCCGCTTTAAAATCACTGTACGTACGAAGTAGATTACGGAAGCGATTACTGTCATTGTTAATAAGATTCATGCGAGCTAACGGCTCAACGATGATTCAGGAGTATGGAGGACAATAGCATAAGCAGCATCGACGAGAACGCGTTTCGGAATTTGCAACAACTTGTTGAGCTGTAAGTGCATAAATGTTAATGTGACTCGGTTTCAAGTTAACGGTACTAACGTTATTGTAACTGAAGAATAAAATCTCGTGTCATTCAAATCGTCGATTCAATATTATCGTGTCAAGTTGCGCAATCGATTATCTTTCAAAATAACTTTCCGGGTTTTTTTTTTACTCTAATCGCAATACAAATATAATTATACGCAGTGTTTAATTTTTTATTGTCTGTTTCTTTATATATTTGTAATTCGCATCTGTTCAAAGTTGAAGTATTGAAGATTTATTACCGTACAACAGACGATGACGCAGATACAGTTACAAGTTGGAAACTACATTTTATCTCGACCGTTATTAATGGCAAACTCTACTGCATCTAATGGATTGACTATAAATCAGATATCAACGATCGAACACAATTAAAATACAGCCTTGTTTCAGTAACTTGGCATACAACAGGATAGTCATGATACCGTCAAACGTGTTCCAGTCCGTGAATAATCTGTCGAAGCTGTAAGTATAAATATCCGTGCTATATTATCAACCAGCGTGATAATCAGCCTTACTACTAAATGTTTAAGCTACATACGTGCTTGAGCTCTATTCGCTGATACTTAACGCTAAAGATCTGTTCGCGAAAGTACTATGGAAACGTCACGTACTCGTGAGCGTAACCGGTTTTAATTATAATTTAAGCTTGTATGTGTAAACTGGAATCTGTTTGAAAATAAAATCCATTACTCTAGCAGTACTAGTCATGATATAATCTCATCTTCTTCCAGATTAATCGGTTACAATCCTGTCGTCGAGTTATCAATGATGCTTTTTAATCCTTTGAATAATCTTCGCTCTCTGTAAGTTTCAAGCTATGCGAGCGCGTCGCGCACGCGATTTTTTCGACTTAATAATAATAATAATAATATACTATAGTAGCACAAACTTTTTATATTCATTTTATGAATAAATCTGTTCTTTATTAATTTATATCAGTACAAATTAATAGAATAAGTAATTAACTTTTTCATTATAAAACATTTCAGAAGTGTCGAAGATATAAACATGGATAATATGGATAAAAACGCATTCGATGTGTTTCCAAGGCTTGATTTTATGTATGTTTTTTTTTGTAATTATGTAACTCATACAATAGCGTTCTTTTTTATAAACAAAAGGATTTTTTATTTTTAAGATAACTAAGAAGCAGTGATCTTTGCTTTCTTTCAATCATAACGTAATTTCTGCAAAATCTTTGATATTTCAATATATTTTTCTGTTAATTAATTAGATTCAAAATCTACTTTAGACTTGAAAAATAGAAAATAAAATTAAAGAGATATATATATATATATTTTAATGAATTTAGAAATTATATATATATATATTTATAATTTCTAAATTCATTAAATTTTAAAACTACTTTAAGATTTCTGTCTGATAATTTAATTATAATCAATAACATAAGATATCAAATTTTTCAGATATTTCAAGAAATTTCACTACTGCATGACTTACGCGCCGAAGGTGCAGAAATGTAGACCAACTAGCGATGGTAAGGCATACATCGCGATTAGATAAAAACTACTTAAATTGCAATAACGACTCATTAATTCAATATTGAATCAAACGCAACAAGATATATGTCAAGGAAGATGATTCAGTGCTTTCTCTCTTTTCCTCTTTTTCTCTTTTTTTTCTGAAGGTATGTCATCGATGTCTCATTTACTGGACAAGCCTCTATTGAGGGCTGCTGTTTGGACCATATCTTGTCTCACTTGTCTCGGTAATAGCCTCGTTCTGTGGGGAAGATTCACCGCTAAAGATGAGAATCGTGTTTTGAGTATCATTATCCGAAATCTCGCAGGTAATTGTGCACGTATTCCTAGCGAGATATTTATGCAATTTCTGTGTGAAGAACTCTTCTTGTATTCTTAAAAAAAAAACTACTAAAATAAGTAAATTGATAACAAATTATCACCAAATTCAAACATTCGGAAAATTGGAAAAAACAAAATAGTTTTTAAATATCGCATTATACAATAATTATATAAAATGGGGCTAAGGTAAAAATAATTTTCTAATTTTATTATCCTAAATATCACTCTTTTGATAATAAATGAAAAAAATGTAGAGTAAAATTTTTAAAAACTCGAAATTTTCAATAACTGCTCGCTGCCGTTGTCTCGCATAGTCAGACATAGACAGACACGAAATAACGATAATATAAATCTCTATATTCAAATGATTCATGGTATGTACCGAATCACGAAGTGCACGCGAGTTATCATAGTTTGCGATTCACAATAAAGCGCAACATGATGATCGATCGAGCATATTAATGTTAGGCTCACTATAAATTACAAGATGGTAAAGTCACGTAATCCTTTATAGTGTCCGACATGTTGATGGGAATATACCTCTTCATAATCGCCATAGAAGATGCGAGGTTTCGCGATAACTACAAAGAGGTAGCAAGTATATGGATGTCCTCATGGCCCTGCATACTCTTAGGAGCATTAGCGATGACATCATCCGAGGTATGCACATTAACACCTTGCTGAATCCCATAATTTTCAATTCGCAACGTACAATTGCTATTTAACGGTACTATTTATAATGACCGCTTATGCTACCGTTCAGCAAAATCTGGACAAAGTCGACATATGTTAGCAATATGTATAATAATATATTTAATTTTACGTAATTAACTGTAAGCATTTGCGATTTAAATCGCAATCATCATTCAAATACATATCGATACGCAGACTATATATTTCTTGAAACAAATTCAATAGATTTAAATATAATTGCCTTTTCATACATTTCTAATTTTTTTAATAGTTAGATATAAATTACAGTTAGACATAAATTGATATTGTATAGAGAATATTTTTAAAAATATCAAAATTAAAATAGATGATTATAAATTGTTCGGTAAGGTTTCCATGCTTATCCTGTCATTTATGTCCGTGGAGCGATTTATTCTGATCGCAGCACCTTTGAAGTGTCATCGCGCCATGACATCTCAAGCTGCAGCCTCATCGATGATCGTCATCTGGATCGTTGGACTTATTATTGCTCTTGCGCCAGGTTCGTTTACGCGAAAGAATGACTTTATTTCATTTTTTAAATTTCTTTTTAATTAATTTTTCTTTGATTTTATCTATTATTTATTATAAAATTTTATATATATATATATTAGATGTTGGAATTAATTCGTAGCGTTTTACAAGTGATGGGAAGTACTTTCATTAATGTATTTTTTAATGCTCATGTGAAATAAATAACATTCTTTCATTAAAAAACGCTACGAATTAATTCCAACACCTAATATATATATATATACACTAATTATATCCTACAGTTCTATACAACATAGCACAAAATATAAACATCTCAATTTTTTTCATATTTCAAATATTTATATGTCATTATAATTACACACATCATTTTAATAAATCTGAAGATTTTTTCAACAGAAAATAATAAAAATTTTCCATAATCATTATCTATGAATTGATTGTTTCCTCAAAAGTTATCCATTGGAGAAGCAGTACAAGATTCTATGGTGTCAATGGAATGTGTTTTCCTCTACATATAGACGATCCATATCTAATAGGCTGGGAATACTCGGCTTTTATCTTTCTGGGACTTAATCTCATCGGGTAAACAATGTATTATTATAAGAGACTTGTAATTAAATCACAGATTAAATTATGCTATATGGAATACCAGCTGTCATTTTTAAGACTGTATTATAATTTATTGAGACTTTCTCTTTGATTTTCTGATATATCACAACAAAATTTCTAAAATTTATTTTAAAAAATTGTATTCAAATAGCTAATTTTTGGAATTAAGTCTACAATGTGTAATTGTATCTAATTATTGTAGTACCAGAATTTTCGAATAAGTTCAATTATCAACGGTATAACATTCGTTAAAAAAATTTTAATCAACATGCCACGAGCTTGATCGATTCTCATTTCGTGATTGCCATAATATTGCTTCGGAAGAAAGAAAGCCTTTCAAGGCTATCATTGCATTCATTTGCAGATTGATGATTATCGGTTACGTTTACATTGCAATGTTCACCAGCATCTGGAGAACGCGCCGTGCCACGCCATTGTCAGTCGGCGATTCTGAGTTTGCCCTCAGGTTCTTCTTAATCGTGTTGACAGACGCGGCATGTTGGGTACCGATTATAGCATTGAAAATCCTCGCCATGATGAAATATCCTGTGCCACGTAAGCAGAAACGCTAATGAGAGTTTTCACGTTCCCATCGACTCCATTACAGTATCTCCGTTACAATCTTTGCTCGATAAATATGCACGCAAGTCTTTAAGCTTCATCTTTCAACAACTTTACATTTATCGTAAGAAATACAAACGAATGAAATATTTTCTCTATTGTTTCATTCGTGAAAAATTAATTAAACAATTAAAATTGTTACATTAAATTAAGAAAGAGAAATCCTATTTTTAGTCAAAGCAAATCTTAGCTTCAATATTCGGTGTGACTTATATACATACGTATGTACATATCCAATTCTGCAAACCGCGCGCCGAAATCTTTTACAATTTTGAAACCAATCATGGACAGAACTAGATTAATGGTGTGTCACATATTAATTATCTAGAATAATAGTATCACATATTAAATTGATACGTTAAATAATCATATTTTATACTAATAAACATTTTATAAAAATATTAATAATTTGATTAATAAAGATTCTTACTGGAAATAATTTTATTACGGAAATTATCTTAGCCGGGAAATTATCGAACCCGGATCTCTTGTATTTCCAAGTCCTGTATTTTTATAAGTGGGCGTCTTCTCATTTCAACCACAGAGGCAATAACCAATAACTAATAAAAAAAATATCATGTTTCAAAGAGACGTATATCCTACTTTTGATCAAAGCGGATCTTAAAGCGCTTGAATATTTCGGTAAAAATAAATCAAATTAAGAAAATTAAGTCCTATTTTAGTACTAAGCGGATTTTAGTACTTATTTAAACACTAAGATCTGCTTTGGCCGAAAATAGGATTTCTCTTTCTTAATTTATTCTCATCAGTCTAATCTCGAATTAAAATTGTTAAAGTTACATACACTACCGTTCAAAAGTATTTGCCTCTCCCGATTTTTGTATGTATCTCTTTTATTTGCCTAAATTCCGCAATAATTCTATTATATTATATTTTATATATATATATATATATATATATATATATATATATATATATAGAATGCAAAATTTAGAATCATCAAACATTATTATTACGTATGAATTACGTATAACATCTAGAAGAATAGAAAGAACATTGAAAAATTTATTCTTCTTCTAAGTAATTAAGGAAAACAAAATAGGCAAATACTTTCAAGGCTAATTCTACAATGTGCTTTTTGTTTTCTGTTTCTTGCTGTTTGTTTCTTGTCTTATTGACCAAAAAGGCAAGAGACAAACAGAGACAAACAACAAGAAACAAGAAACAAAGAGCACATTGTAAAATTAGTCTTAGGGTAGTGTAAAACAGAATACATATATATGAATATATTTATATTAAAATAGTATATATAAAATCTACGATAAAAATATTAATATAAATTCAGACATTTAATAAAAATTAAATATTAATAAATGGATAAAATTTATAGCTGATTTGCACGCTTGGATAGTGATTTTTATTCTGCCAGTGAATAGTGCGGTTAATCCGCTGTTGTATACTTTTACCACACCGAAATTTCGCGAAAGACTCAACGAGGGTTGGTTTGGAAAAGTATACAGTTACATGTCGAGGAAACATTCCAGACAAGGTTTGTGTTCTGATGCGAGTAACTATTTAAACTCTATATTTATAAAACGTTTATTGTTTTTGTTACAGATTTGCAGGCATCAGCTACTATCAATAAAACAGTTACTAATAGAAACATAGTACAGCCTATCTGGAACAAATACGATGATGATAAAAGGAAGACACCGCCTCTGCTTGACTTTGATGATGAAAAATCTTGATCTAATTAGAGACAAGGCTGAAAGTTAGTCATTTTTTTAATTAATTATATTACGCTTCTATATTAAATGTTATATAAATTACTAGCGCCAATATTCGTGCATTGCAAAGCTAATAGGTTATAATTATATAAATGATCTATCTTCATCTAACATAGATAATATAGACAATCAGCTTAGACCTGACGATAGTAAAATTCTATTATTTATCATCTTTGAAGAAGGAAATCTTTACGAATTGAAAAATTATTAGGTGTTGGAATTAATTCGTAGCGTTTTTTAATGAAAGAATGTTATTTATTTCACATGAGCATTAAAAAATACATTAATGAAAGTACTTCCCATCACTTGTAAAACGCTACGAATTAATTCCAACACCTAATATTATGTAATTTTAATTGAACTCAATGAATTACATCACGCTCGTGGAAGTTTCTGTAACATACTACAGAGAATAATTATTTACTGCTTTATTGATTGCCGCGAAAGATATTCATTCATTTTTTAGAAAATCCGTCTTATAAAATAATGCCATTGTTTAAAAATATATGTGTATCTCTCTCATATTTCTTCAGCTTTACCAATCTATTTTACTAGCAGCAACTTGACAAGAAGTTTAACTTAGATATCTCTTATGCTCTTATTCTCGTTTTCTCAGAGATTAGTTCCATAATAAAAGTAGCCAGAATACGCTTTATTTCTGAATGTATTGTTTCGCGCATGGGTGAAATCCCGGTATGCGGATATTTCAATTGTACAAACTCTGATGGCCCCCGACGGAGTATCCACCCACGAGTAGAGAGATCGTGCTCGAAAATGTACATAAATTATTTTCCGACGAAGTCGGAAACGCGAAACGTGCTCCGAAAAATTTACGACATCGATTCTGATGTACCAGCAAATCATGTTCCGCCGATGTGGCACCGTTATGCCGGGTCAGCGCCACTTGTTCCGTATTATTATTGCGAGATGAGAAATTTATCTTCGAACACGGGCGTGACTTTTTAACGGCTCCACCGTTGTACGTTCTAAAATGGATACTACATCACTCAAATATACTCGATTAGTCGATGTAAAACCATCGGTCGGCGTGGCCATCCCTTGAGATGACTTATGAAGCGATAATAAATGACAAACATGAAGAAAGCTAGGAATCACTGACAATTAATTCACATCTTTGTAAGAATACGCGTGTTGTTCTTGTCATCTTCGTTATCGTACATTAAATTATCATAGTTATAAGAAAATTCGTATAGAATTTCAAATTGATAAAATTAACAGTCTTCTAATCAAAATAATGATTTATAACAATCAAACAGAAAAGAAATTTTCTTAAATAATACAGTATAATGTATTATTATTATTATTTATTAAATTTATAGGATATAATCGTAATGTTCTTTCTATAAAAAAAGAAGACTTATAATGAATAATATTATTAAACAGGAAGACATGCCGAGGTAATTTGAAAAAATACTTTCAAGAAAAAAAAATTAAAAAATATGAAAAGTAGAAATAAAATAGAATAATTAACAGGCTTATTCGTTTACGAGTGACCTCTTCAATAATCCATTAAAACGCGTAGAGATATAAACAGCAAGAGATGCAACGATATCCGACTTCCAACTTTCGGAGGGTTACAGTCGGCCGTAAATCATGCGAACGGCCAAGAAAAATGCATCTCGCGAGCACTCTACGATCTACCGGCACGTGGGTTGGCTCTTACGCGATATAATGTGTAATTTATGGCGGATGGCCAATGGTAAGGTCCCGTTAAGGGGCCTCGATACTTCGCTCGAGACAGACCGCCTTTTAGGACTGACTTTTCTTCCGCCTTAAGCTGCTAAGATTTCTTCGGCTACAATACAATTACGCCACGTGGGCGGATATGCGTTATACGATTGTCCACGAAATCATCTTGGAATAAAAAAGAGAGGCAACATCTCGCTACAATGATGTGGGTAGGTTGGTAGGCAAACGGTGTGACGTATTGGTGCAAATATTATTGAATTATTGAGTCATGCTCTAAACAAAAGCTGGTGTTTCATCGAAGATATTCAAGAGCCTTTCTTACCTGAAGAGTGAAAAAGAAGACAAAAGATTTCTACTTCTCAAACTTTTTTTATAAATTACAAGTTTCTTACAAAAATTATATAAAATAAATAAAGTAGATATATTTTTCTTTAGAGAAACACAATCAAAAGTTCATATTAAATGTTTCTAATAATAACTGATTATTAATTTTATTTGATCAAATAAAATTAATATAATAAGGCTTTTGTTAATAATATTGATGAAGTTATCATATATTTTCAGAAATAATTGAAAAATTTCTTATATTAATATTTCTTATATTTTTTTTTTATATTTTTTAAATTAGTTCTCGCATTTGTATTTTAATTACAACGACATTATATTATTTAATATACATGACAAAGAGAATTTTCTAAGACACGATAACAGCGCTGGGGTACCGACCGGAAAGTAGGGGACGTGAAGGAATTTCCAATGAACGTACAATGTATACATACAGTGTCACATAGCACGAATTGTTATAGCTCTTGGCAATAGGAAAGAATATTTTGCACGCATGCACGCACACGCTTCACAAAGCGAAAGCGAACAAGATCGTAACCTTCCGCGAAGGCCTTCTCGAGAATTGCTCCAGGTAAGTACCTGTCAGTAATATAGAATGCAGAAAAACACCGTGCAATCATAATTTAGAAGTGATAAAAGTACAACGATATAAATATCAATCTAATGATTTTTGCTCAATGAAACTAAGCAGCTCAAATGAGATATACATCTATTTTTTATTTTATTCGTATGAGATCTTAATTCTTGTCAAGTAAACTCCTATTCTGTCACTTTTAACGATAGTGTTGATAATATTGTTATATTATCGTTGCGTATTTTTTTTTTATCAAATTCATGGTGATTGAATTCATATTTATCTTGAGACACACATTTGACTTAAGTGTTAAACCGTAGGAGATACAAAAAAATACACTTGCTTTATTATTTTTTAAATAGAATCTGACAAAGCAAAAAAAAATTTATTTTCTGAATTTTATAACGTTATATTAAAATTATCTTATGTTTTTATTTATAAATGAAATATTATATTTGTTGCAGTATCATAAAAGTATTGAAGAATAGTCTTTTTAAAATAATCTTAAAACAATCCAAAATATTACAGTAATGATTCAGAAATTAACATAATTTAACATGGAATATAAAATATTTCGTAAATTATTAATTTATTAATAATCATACATTTTTACACACAAAATAAAGAGAGAAGTGAGTTGATGTAAGGAAATACATAGTTACTTTTTAAATAAAATATATATTATTTCTTTACATTATCAGAGCCTAAAAAATAATAAAGAAAGTTTTATTTTATTTTAGCTTTTTTAATCTTCTACACGTTTTTGACAATTGTTTCAAACTTTCATCTACAGACGTCCTATTCAGATAGAGCACAAAATAATCAAGATAAAGTCATTTTAAGAAAAATCTTAATGATACAATTCGATACATTTTTTACCATAATTTTATGATAAATTCGTGACAATATCAAATTCAAACAAAAAAACTACTTTGAACTAAAAAAACTACTTAAAAATTATTATGTGAAAAATTCTCTCTCCCCCCCCCCTCTCTCTCCCTCTCTCGTCACAAAAATTATTATTTCTAAAATGACTTTATGTCATCTTGATTTTATTATGATTGTGTGTCCTATTTGAATAGGACCTTCACAACGACAATATAACAATGCCATTGTCATTAAGAATTACAGAATCAAAATACTGGGAACATGATAATTCAAGAAAAACATTAAATAAATATATTTCTTAAGTAATTATACAACTTCATTAATTTCCAAGTGGAATCGATGGACTCTTAAAAGTTGATCAAAGGCATACGTCTGTTCATGGGCTCCAACAATGGAAAGATCTTGAAAACGTTAATAAAGTCTCGAACAGATCGCTCGCCAATCTACGAAATTGGCCGGCGCGATTCGCAAAGAGTTAAAGACGGCCATCAGACGATCTCCGGCGCGAAATCGATGCGAAAGAGCCGCCCGCGCCACGGATCTTCCTTCCCACAATTATAGGGTATAAAAATTCTTTCGGATTTCAGTCACGCGAGCAAAGGCTGCATTCGGTCCACGGGAAGAAGAAGATTTACGTGCGAGGCAGTAATTGGCGCTGGTTCGAATTTTTACAACGTGGAGAATCTCGGATATACAGCTTCCCGCGATAAGAAAATGTAAGATAGTGCTGCGTTTAAGATATCAAAGAATGATCAGTTAACACGACTATAATATTTACGCTCCAATGCGATCATCGATGACGCTATGCAATAGTGAAAGCCGAATGTAGAATTCTTTCTTTCATCGTAGTTCACCGTGATTACATTGCGTAATATGTTACATGCACGCCCAATACCGTATGATCATAAATATTTTACAATACTTAACATTAAAATACATTGGAAATACATTGCAATGAAATATATAAATATAGTACACTGCAAGAAAACACATAAATCAAACAAACTATCAATAACTCGATCAATAATTCGTTGTATATTATTAAGTTCCACCTTCTCATTTAATTATATCAATAAATTTCAAAGCTTTGAAATTCTATTATCAATATGATGCATTTTATGCTGCATAAAAAGAAAGAAACGTTAAGATAATAGATTACGAATTTATTCATTCATCTATTCCTCTACATGCATTCGTAATATCCCTCGATTTCTCACAGAATATTCTGTCGATTTATAAATACGTGCCGGAAGCGTACTCTAATGAACTCTCGTGGTGATCGTCGATCGACGATACTCCTGTCGATCATATCCTTGGATATTGTACAAAGAATCGTTCAAGATCACAGCAATAGTGATGAGACCAACGCGTTCACCTATTACATTCTATTACATAAATTACGTTCATTACGCCTGGCGATAGTCGACGCGAATGATGGCAGGTGAGATTGACGGGAAATAGATGATAATACTATTACCGATCATCAATATGTAATAATCATATATGTATAATAATATAATAAGTCGCAAATAATTAGGTCGCGATAATATTCCCTAGAAGAACACGGTCATAAATTATTTATGGACAACAATAATATTATAATAATTTTACATTGATATTGTTATTCATTACATTTATGCATATCAATTTTCTCGTATTGAAAAACTCATATTTTAACCAGAATGTTTATTGAAATCTTGTAGAAAAATTCCCTGCGAATTCTCAGACTTTTTTCTCTTTGAAGATTTTTATTTAAAATTTTAGAAAAAAATTAAAAAGTTGTTTTTAATGCTATTTTAAAATATATTGGAATGTAAGTAATGCGAACAAGTTATCTTGCAAAATAGAAGACAATGATTTTCTACAAGACTATACCTATTCTATATTCTTTTCTACAATTACCGCGAAATAACATAGAATAAAGAAGGCTCACTACAATATACATATACAATGTAGTATCACAGTAAGCTATTCTCTTCTGTATATTATTTTCTGCTGTCAAATGTCTCTGACTTTTTATAAAAATTCATGAGACATACAATGTACGCGGATGCTCACATATTTATTCTTGACATTTTGCATTATCAAGAAACTATCACTCAAAAAAATAATGTTTTTAAAAAGAGATAAAATTTAAATTTAAAAGTAAAATTCCAAAAATTTCCAGTACCAATTTGAGTATCAATAAAATTCCTAATTTTTAAGGTAAAAAGGATTCCCTGAAAATACCAAGTTTTGCAAATTTTACCAAATATTAAACATTTTGTTAATTTTTATTAATGAATAAAAAATAAATAAAACATCAAAGAAATAAAAGGACAATTAACTCAGTAGACACGATATTGCAAAATACACAAAAGAAAGCTAAAAATTCCAAACACTCGACATCGTTTTTGTGAAATGAAATCCATTAAAATGGTCGAAATTTATTCTGGTGTCGCGTGCGAACGCACGCACATGAGTGAACAGTGAAAGGCGTTGGAAATAGGAAGACAAAAGAGAAGCTGAAATGAAAGGGTGTCAAAAAGCATTGCTTGACACGCTCGCCGACATATTAAATAACACAACAGCTGCAGAATACGCGGCACCGCTACGCCTGGCACTTCTTTCATCTCGTTGCTCGCAAATTATTAACTTTATGCAACCTCCCTGAATCGTTCAGTGAATTGCTGCACGATTCTTCTGTTCTGAGAAATTTCAATATTTTTCAAAGTCTTAATTTTCTTTCTTTGAATTCTACAATATAACATAATCCACACTCAGCCACACCTCATCCGAAAAACGTCGCGTAGATGTCACGATATCTATACGACGTCGTATATTATCTTGACATCCATGTAATGTCTCTCGGATAGAATGTACTATGTAGATAACTGTAATATTGAAAATATCAAGAGGAATGTTTCTCATAATTAAAATAAAATTAATAGTGTTTGCGTTAAAAATCGATAAATAAAAGGCAAAGCGCGAGCTTGAATTTCAGTAGAAATTTTGACACGTCTTGTCTAACAATTATCTCATTGCGTTTTGTACACCGTGATAAGTTGCACAATGATATAAAACCAGGTCGAGTCCTGGATGGTCCAGCGCTCTTAAAGAAGAGCGAAGACGCAAACCGCTGGAATGTTCTGCACGAGGGATGCATCCGAGTCGAGTGTATCGTGTGGCATCACATCACGATATCACATTGCTATATCTGTCAATTACAAAACCGTTCCTGCGGTCGGCTGCCTGGACCGAGCAACATATCACGGTCATCGACTCGCGTGCTACAAAAATCTCGTGGTGTACACGTCCGTGATTAAACAGCGATATATAAAAACGGGTGTTTATTTGAATTTTTGCTAGACATATCACGTATAAAATAAAAATGTAATAATATGAAGTGAACTGATCATAAAATAATAGGGAATTTAAATGTTTTAATCAGCAAATTTATTATTTTTTATTGTATTTCTATTTTAATTTTTCTGTGCATAATTTTTTAATTATCATGTTTCACAAGATTTCTGATAAAAATATGAAAACTAAATAAATCTGTGTAAACTTTTTTTTGTTCGAAGGGTTGGATTTTTGAGACCTCATAACGAAATTCGTATAAAAATATAAACATTGAGAAAAATGAACAAACCAGAAGATTCTAACTATATCATTCAGGATTCCGGTTGTCTCAATCAGAATTCTAACAGATTAAAAAATTCTAATTCGTTCATTTTAAACTAGAATTCCAATTAATCCAAAAATTTTGAAAAAAAACTAAGAAAATTCAATATAGATACCCGGATAATCGTATTTAAAATAAACGAACCAAAAGATTCTAATTATATTATTCGAAAATCTATTAGAATTCCGATTGTCTCAACCAGAATTCTAATAGATTTAACCAGAAAATTCTAATTTGTCCACTTTCAACCAAAATTCCAATTAATACAAGATTCTTTTTGTCCAGTGTAGCATAATTTCACTTTAAATATATTCCACATAAATTATTACGTAAATAAGTTTTTATCTTAATTGCGAAATATAAAAGAACGCGACATAAACTCGATAAGTGAAGAAATCAGTGTCAAATCATTGCAGGACGGAATGCATGAGCAGGTCGGTATCCTTGATACCGACGTTCTCCTATCAACACAGCTTATGACTATTAATTAAAAGCAACGCTCGAGTCGCGCTTCGGCATTCGTGTCGCGGTCACCGACACGAAAGCAGAAGGCGGAGACTCGCATAAACATCCAGGCGGATGGAAATTAACGCGCGCCGGTGCGAAATGCAGCGAAACTATCTGCCACTGCGGATAATTAGTCGGGCGCCGATGCTGGCGCGTAAAGTTGAAAGGCAAAAAACAGCACAGTGTAGCGTCTCAATTGCATTTTTCCAACGGAAGTGTTTAAATAAACGATCACCGCCGTAGTCAAAAGAAAAGATGATATCGAGAATTTAAGCCTTATAAATTTCCTCATAAATTACAACAGAAATTACATAAATACAGAAATGGTACGATAAAATTTTAATCTCGACTTGCAGCATTCTTGCTTTCAAATCTTCAATCGGAAAATATTGATGATTATGCAATTATTTAACATTCAAACTGGAAAGTTATCGTGATGATAAACTCTTCATGATATAAGAAGATAATTCTTGTTCGAATATTAATCGAACTTTCTCTTGTAGGAGGAAGTTTAATATTTAATCATCAAGACATCATTGAAGATAATAGTTGCGACAAAGACGGCCCGAGTTCATAAGTCGATTTGAAATCGATTGATTTTTAGGACCGTTTGATTTGATATCTACTAGATGTTCTATTAATCTTCTTCGAAGATCAATAGAAAATATAGTCGATATCAAATCAAACAGTCCGAAAAATCAATTAACTTGATTTCGACTTATGAATCAGGGGAACCTTCGATCAAAGAGAAAACAAATCGATTCCTAGTCTCAGAATCCGTGAAGGAAAAAGGATTGGACAATCCTCGCATGTTTATCCGTGCATACCGCTTATGGCAATGGTGAAATAATAACGCAGGTGGACCGTAAAGTTCAACCGATACGTGGACGTAAGTTTGCGAAGGAACGCGGTGAGTCGTGCACGATCTCTTTTCTCACGTCGTGGAAACTCGAGGACGCGGCCTCATACTCTTTCGGTCATTAGCTCATACTCTCGTAGTCACCTACCCGCTCCCACCCCGCCTTACGCGCACTTATGTATTATTTGCATCCGACGACGTAAGTCCCGATGGCATGCGTACTCGGCCACTTGCAGTGGCCGTCGCAGAAAATGCAGTTGGTCGGCGATGCAACGCGCATGTACTTTTCATGGCGCCCGCCGCCCTAATCATCCCCAGCCGGCCGGCCGCTCCGTTCTCTATGCTCTCACTTACCCACTTACTTAACTCACGTAAATTGCATCCTTGTAAAAAAAAGCCCCGCAGTGAATTAATCTCCCGACCAGCAGCGACTGGCGTTATAAATATACGTACTGTCGGCCTCTCTTGACGGGCTCGAGAAAAACTACCGGGAAATAACTACGAAAACGCAGACGTTCACGACGAAGATTCATAGTTTCTTCATCCGTGATTAGTAAGAAAAAGAATGGAGAGATCATTTCGTAGAATTTCATAATTCTAAATTGATCGATCATTGACATGTCAAATTTAGGATTAATTGATATACACTTTATAAGTCAGAGATAAATTCAACTTATTTAGTATGTTGATTGATTACAAAGAAAGAAACGCGAATCGCTACTCGTTCAAGATTGTTCATTTCATATCTGATTTAATAGACTTGTAGTTAGCGAGAGGAAGCTAATTAATTAGAGCCTTCCTTAATTACGTTCTCATAGTTTATCTTAAATTTCAAAAATTTAGATAATTATACAGAAACCTTAAATCACGTGCAGATAATTTATGGTGCTATTGACTTTGTTCTTCTTTATTCAGTATCGTCAAATTAGCAAAAGCTCAACCTTCATTGAGATGCGCTTATCAGTTAAACTTTGAGATATCGTGATCTTCACGCATCTAAATTCGTAATGCTCTTGTAGTTTCTCACTTTTAGTCTCACACAGAGTCAAACGAGACGCGAACGAGGCTTTCTTAGTGACTTAACGGTATCTCCTAAAGGACAGATCATGGCATTGTTCCAGCGGCAGTGCTTTCGCAGTCAAACTCGTTTCGAGTAAATCTCTAGTCACAGTGCCCTTACATTCATCAAGAGAGATGATGAAAATTTTTGCAAAGCAGTTTCACCACTATTTAATCTCATAAAAATAATTTCCGTTATTATAGGATGTGAGACGTAAGAGAAAATAATAATATATATAAAAAATGTAACAAGACACATAAATGGATTCTGTTAATTGTTACTTCAACAATATTTTAATCTTGGACAAAATTATTATATTAATTGTCAATTGAATTAAAATGTAAATGTGTATCTTAAACAGAAAAATACATGCAGACAACACAATAACAAAAATTTACAGAAAATTACAGAAGGATAGAAAGATTGTTCTAAAGTAATTCCATTAAGACCCTTGGAGGTTCAGGGGCTAGAAGGGTCAATCACATTTCTCCATGACTGTTCCCAGGTCTCCTCTCAAGTACGTAAACGGAAGAAACGCTGACGGGCAAAGTGGCTAAAGGTTGCCGCAGTACTTTCACCATCTGGCATGAGTAAGTTTGGAATGCTAGATTACCATTAGAGTGTACCACGCCAATATCTCTTGTTTCTAGTAGATAAATTATGAATTGCTTCATTTATTTATCTCTATATGAGTTGCAAAGAATTCTCTTACATATCATTATTCGTATATATTTTTCAAAATGCATTTTTCTATAACTATTTCTTCTTAAAAATCATCTAGCAAATATATATTATAATATTTGTTACTATTGTAAATACAATATATTAAATTCAATTTTTTATTCTCAATATGTTTCTTTTAGGAATATAAATATGCAAAAGAAATTGAGCTCAAAACTTTATCAATTATATATTATTCGATCTAAATTACTATGTATTTTCAAAGTTCAAGCATCTTTAGAGAATTTCTTCGCTTTGGGTGAAATAAGGGAGGAACATATTAAAATAGAACAATAAATGATGCTCGCGCACATGTCATCGCGTTGCGAGATGTTTAGTGCATGCTGTGTGTTTCTGCGACTACTGTGTTTAAATTATTCGATAATAGCCATGTTTAATCCGCCACACGACTCAGTTACAACGATTTGTTAGTCATTCGCGACAGTTACATATAGTCTCGCCCTTAAATTCAATTTTTTACGGCCTCAATCAAGCAACGCGGCTAAAATTCATTTGGTTTATTAAATCATACCCTATCGTGTGTTGTAGTTTCAGAGTCGGTAAGTCACGCCCAATTTCGTGACTCGTATAATATTAATAGAGATGTTAATTTTGCGAGAAGAAAGCCCACGCGGCTTTCTTCGGGCTTCACGCCGATGAATTCACGACAATCACCTGTCAACGTTCACGAAAGATACGACACGCCTAAGTTATTCCCTAAGGGAATTAAGGCCGTGACACATTGGCCCAAGTTTTGTTAATTTCATTTCTCGGATGTATTAGTCTTTGTCATACCAATAATGTAAACGCACTACCGCCAACAGTTAACGCGTTACTGCTTTATTTCTCGAGGTATCTCCTTACATGGAGCAAGTTTGAGGAAGAGAATCTTTGGAACGAAATAGTGCGTAAAATACAAATGATCCATATCCTCGTGGACCACTTAATAACTTATCTCGCCCCTAGTGAGATAATCCATTCTAACGTTTAATTTATTATCATCTCGATTCCCAAGATTAATTCTTACTAATTCGAAATTAATTCGTGCACTCCGTACTCCGTTCCTCTGCAATCGTTAGCAGCTTGTTATATCTAATGATTAATGACTCTTAACGAGGTACCGTCAAAAAACTAACGTTAAACAACCGAACTTCTAATCATAGAACGAGATTTCTTCATAGAATAAGCGTAGAACTTACTTTCTTTCTGTCTCCCTTAAGATATCCATTTTTCTTCGTCCGACCGAAGCTAATCGTGTTGTTAAGGAAAGTGATTTATTATAAGAGATTGGCCGCGGCTACCAGCTGTGTTTATGGGAAATAACGGTGCGCTGTGCATTATGCAATCGGGAGATGCGTAACGTCGAAGTAGTTGAACACTCTCGTGAAGATGTAACGAAGCACAATATGCGCATAAAGATGAGAAAGGATATGAACCATCGGTGGGAGGGATTAAAGGGGAAAGAGATAGGTGACAGAAGCTCGCTTCTACTTTCCTCGAGACATAAATTATTCTAGTAATATTCGTTCCAGCAATCGTACCTTGTTATCTCGTAAGATACAGTTATCTAACAGTTATCGATTCTTACTTAATATCAAATTCAATTCGCTAAGTTTAAAAATATATCTTAAATCGAATTTAACCATTTCTTATTTTATACAGATGTTTCTTGTCATAAAATGTCGTTTAAATTATTTTCGAGTAAGGCAATTGTATCCAATAACCTACTTACTGCTTATGGGCAGTTACATGAATAGTTAAATCTTTGCTACACCCATGTAAATATTAGAAATGTCTCATATTTTCAATTAACGTTCGGAAATGTTTCCTATTTTGAATCTGACTACTAGTTTTCAATATTGGACTCATTAAACTTAATAAAAATCGTAACGCTTAGGTAAATCGTATTGAGAATTTTATTATATTATTTCCAATCGTTCGTCAATCATTCTTATTAGACACTGAATTTTTACAATGATATTTATATTATTATATTTTATAAATATAATATATATATATATATATATACATTTTTGGTGAAAATATAATATTTCTAGGCACCTATATTTTTTCCATTTATCTAAAATTCTTTTATCTACATAGTGACCTAGAAATTACCAGTATTATATTAGGTGTTGGAATTAATTCGTAGCGTTTTACAAAGTATTTATAAGTTTTAAAAGTACTTTCATTAATGTATTTTTTAATGCTCATGTGAAATAAATAACATTCTTTCATTTAAAAAACGCTACGAATTAATTCCAACACCTAATAGTTTAAAAGATTCTTGAAACAAACATAATTTACATTATTATTATGTTATATAAATATATATATTATTATATTTTATATGTGCATATTTAGACATACATACATATATATATATATATTAGGTATTGGAATTAATTCGTAGCGTTTTACAAAGTATTTATAAGTTTTAAAAGTACTTTCATTAATGTATTTTTTAATGCTCATGTGAAATAAATAACATTCTTTCATTAAAAAACGCTACGAATTAATTCCAACACCTAATATATATATATATATATATATATATATATAAAATATATACAGTCTTGGTCAAAATATTAGACACCTATATTTTTTCATTTATCTGGAATCCTTTTACTTACAATTAAATTGGTTATGGGCATTATAAGTTTAAAGTTTTATTGTTTTCTTGAAACAAAAGATAATTCACAGCAAACGCCATAAATTAATTTTTAAGTTAAAACTTTAAACAATAATCAATTAGGTATCTAATATTTTTAATCAAAACCGTGTATATATACGCATTAAGATTCGCGTTAAGATTCATTGAAGAAATTACTGAAAGTACTTCTTTCTTATGCAAAGTGTAAGTCGCGCGAAAGTCGTAAGCACGATTATCTGACTGAGAAAATAAAAAATACTATTGTTCTACAGACTTAATACTCGGGACTATCTTAACTACATCGCGCGTACATATTCATATTCGCGCGAACTCCGAGATCGCTCACGGGGGACGTTTGGGGACGCGGATGATAGAATTCGACGCGGATTCCAGTGCCAGACGAAAATAGAGGGGCCGCGCATCGCATCGAGAATACCATCGGTCCGCATGCCGTGCAGCCGTATGGCACGACGCGACGTGACGCGTCGCGTCGCGTCGCGACGCTGCACCACATCGCGCCGAGTCGCCTAGACGCGGACAATGTGGCTCGCCGCAGAAGAAGGTGACAGCTAGCGTGCCAGTGAAAGGTACTTGCGTAACGCGGATCCAGAAATGATACACGGGAATGACGGGGCGCGAATTGAATTTCATAGGGTTCTAACGATGCCGCGACAAAAAAAAAAATAACGTCGAGATGAATTGGAGGATTGATTGTTGGCTCTCTCTTTCTCTCCCGCACGCGATAGTCCCGGAAGTGACGTTGCCGCTTTGAGAAACGCGATCATATTTCGCAAAGTAATATGCAGACATTGAAAGATTACACGTGCAATGTGGAAGCAATTATTATCTTTGGAATTTCTGGGTCTGCGTTGCAAAATTTTGCCTGATTGATTAGAAGAAAAGAAAATCTAATATATTATTCTCTGAGAGCGTATTTGAAATGAAATGTGATATCCAGCAGCTACTCTAGATATAACGGAATTTTATCCTGCAATGTTGCTCCAAAAAGATCGCAAAAAACTGGTTTTTGGATCAACTATACTCTATATATATAACAGCGTCCACTTTTTCTCATTTCGTACTTTTCATATAGTAGATTTCAGAATGGACCACGCCGTAATTAAAATTCGGTAATAAAATACCGAAGGAAAAAGCACATTTTAGCGGATGACTGTCGTCCCGTTCCATTAACACGACTCACGAGAGAATGAAATCCATTAACACCACATCGAATTACTGATTATATTTAACATACAGTTGAATATCCTTATTTCTGAAATTTATCCACTTTTTACTGTCCTACCTTTCTCCCGATGAAAGCGGAATACGAGGATCAATCTTATTAGACGGCCATCTAAGGGCAATCCGAAAGCAAATTGGATTCGGTAATTTCCATAATTGGTGTTTTCCGTTCGGGAAATTAAACTGTTGCAAGGAGCTACGATAGCAAATTGAGTTTGATGATTGATGCATACTGATAGATACAACCAATCATACTCAATCGCCGCGACTGACAGGGTTCGCAACTGCACTATTATATTTCCTGAACGCGATCATTGATACAAAGTACCAGCGGACTCCAGCACTTAGACGTGACCATATGAGACAGAAATACGAGAAGCGGCGCGACGTGGAGGAGTCAAAAGCGACGCATACGAGCAAAACGAGTTTATTCGACCGCGCCCTGTTGAAGTAACGATCGCGCCTCGCAGAATTTATATGCCGTACGATGCTTCGTATTTGATAAAACGCGTGGCATACACGTGATTTTAATTTTAATCGCGCACTTTTAATTAAGCTCTTGCATAATAATTCGTCGTAAAAATCAGACGCGAAATCCAAGCGTACTAAACCCGGGCAAGTCTTTTAGAAAGTAATTCAGCAATCCCAAATGCTTCTCTTATAATGAATTCAATTGGATGTAATGCGCACTGGTGCATATTATCCAGACAGCACAGAATATTTATATGATAAATATTTATTACTAATCATTTTTTGAGATGTTATAAATATTTAATATAAAGTTTCATTCGAAATATCTATTATTAAAATATAAATTAAATATTTTATGTATTTATAATAGATATAAATAAATATTTCTAATAAGTATTTTTTACTGGATTATAATGTCTCATTAAATATTTTCATAGTATTTACTGTAACAATTACAACAAATATTTTATAATATTTGTAATAAATGTTTATGATCTGTGCAATCTAAGACCACAAAAATATTTACAAAATATTTAAAATTAGTTTTATAAATAGTTACAAAATTTTGTAAATATTTTATAAATTGTGTGCTGTCTGGGTGTATGCACCATGTATTAAATCGCAAAATCCTCAATACTTTATTGATTTTACGAAATATGTATTGATCATTTTATCATTTGAAATATTTGCATATTATAATTTTACTTTTACATTTAGATTAGATCAGTATACAACGACTTGACTTAATCTAATTTTAGTATAAAAGTAAAATGCAAATATTTCGCATGTTTAATATATATTTATATTAAACATGTATTTTTATGTTAAACATGCATTATCGATTTGTCTACCACTGCTTTAATGTACACTCTAGTCAGTGTCTTCAATCGAATTAGCTATTAATAACTTTATATTAGCTATTAGTAACAACGCAATATACTGTATGAAGAAACGAACGTTCCTCTTATAGAAAAATCCCAGATACTTTGCGATGCATTATCTTGCTCACTGTTCCCAGTATTTCTCGTTACAGCCACATTGTATCAATTGTATCAACCGCATTAGGAAATCGCGAGAACCACTAGATGGGAAAAAATGCGAAAAAATGAAGAAGTTTGCAGACTTTTCCTTCTGACAAAACGTCCGTAGTTGAAACGCAGTCGACCGCTGCGAATGGTTTTCGAGAGCGAAAAGCCGAAAGGTATGCCTCTATAAATTTACGATTCATCACAGCTTCTAAATTTTACTGCGATACTTGATGCCGCTCGTGGCCATTAAAAATACGTTGGATTTAACGATTTCGCTATTATCTCTATCTACTAGAATAAAAACCTCGACAATAAATCGCAAAAATACTCATCCGCGTTGAGAAAAAACATCAGTTTATTCTTTCTACAGTAGCTTATTTGAATTTTACATCCATTTGTCAATATCAAAAATATATCTTTCGCAAGAGAAATCACGAAAACAAAGTAAACTTACGATTCAAATGTTTTGAGTTAATATCTTTTTTTTTCTTTCAGTTTATAGGATAAACTGGAACTCAAATACGAAATGCCATTTTTAATACGGAAAAAAAGAGCCAATAAAATAGAAAATTAAAACGACTTCATTACTATTCTCTCTTCCAGTTATGTAAACACATAAAAACGACCGATATACATATTTTATATTGATAAAAAGAAAAAAAATTGAAACATTCTAGCTGCTTTTTTCAAGGCAAGATTGTAATATTTTCTACTAATTGATATATCGTAACTTTTTATGTTATGAAAGTCCGTGGCTAGATTAGCAGAGTTACAAAAAAAAATAACAATTAGAAATAAGACTGGAACACGAGAAAAGATTTCTAACATAAAAACACATTACAAACATCAACTAATTATTATAAACAAATTATTAAATGTTTACAGCAGAGGAAAACTTATCATGCCGTCATTCTGTGAGAAAAGTTATAAAAGAAATACGTATAACTTTTTGTAATTGTTATTTTTTTTGCTAATCTTATTAGTTTAGCTATAAACAAGAACAAGTTTTAATAATTCAAATAATATCGTTTTGCGTAAATGGAAAGCGATATGAGAAGAATATATACCTGTTTCTTTTGTAACTTTTCTCGCAGAATTGATTGGCATAACTAATTTTCTTCTACAATCAACATTTAATCTTTATAATGAAAAGTCACTATAATGATGTTGAAGTAGTATCATATTTTAAGGCAAGAAATACAATAAAATAATGAATAATTATAACAAATCGTACCCAAGAAGAAGGGGATTATATAGGATTTTTTAAACGGATCCCGTTCTCTAAAGAAACTTTAAGAAAAAAAACCTTCATGCTCTTAATAATATAACAATTAGTTGCAAACTCAATTTTTGTAACATACTTTTTATGTCAGAAATGTTTTTTCATGCTCTCATTTTTAATCGTTTTTTGCTAAGTCCTTGCTAATCTAGCCATGAGACTTAATATTAGATTAATAATACAAATTAAGATTAAATATAGCTTTTTATAATTTTTACAACGTTTCTCATCACTGAATTGTATTTCTATAATATCACAATATCGCAGTCACTCTCCTTTGTTTATATACAAATAATCTTAATATGTTAATAGATTTGATTCTGACATAATTAATAAGTATAATTAATGGACAGAGATTTTGGCCATTGCTAAACACGCTCGACTGCCGAGGAGTTTCGCGGCTCCTCTATGAAATCGAAAGACGATAGTCCATCTAGCAGCGTCGTCCCTCATCCAGCCGAGGGAGTTCCTTCGGTTTCCGCGCAATTATAAATAGAATCGTCGCGACGGCGAATGGCGACGGCGCGGAACCATAAATCGACGCTTTGTGATCTTATGCGTGCGCGTTACGCATTTATCAATCCACGTGGCTATCCGCGATGCATCCCATGTCGGACTAACAGAATGGCGATGGATGTAACATTGAATGCAGCTGGTAATGTCCCGCGGTGATTCTATCGTGGAGCAATCGCGCTTTTGCCAAGTTAATCCATTAACGTCCGGATGTCAGGCGTCCGGGAATCGAGTCTCGCGCGTTGCACCGTGCTACGCGCACAGGACGTTAGGACGTTATCCAAAATCGATCTTGCGGCTAACCAGCTCCCACCTTGCTCCGGTTGACGTTTTAATGTAATACGCGAGTGACAAATTTGCAATGCGTACGGATTCACGATTTATCGCCGGCGCGAATACATGACGCGACGCGTTCCTCCAACGTGAATGCAAATGTGCCCTCGGGAAGTTCTTTAACTTCTATATATTATCAATCCAGGAAGAACTAAGACACACGTCTCATAAATCATTCTATAAATATATCCTTTTATATGATACATGACGCAAATATCTTGCAATAGGCTATATATCTTATATCAGAGTGTAAACTGCCACAAATAATGATGAATTAAATCAATAAGTAACGCAATAATCATCGCGTCATTATTATCGAACAATGACTGTTGCGTTTGGTCATCGCGTTTGTAATCGTAGCCGGATATAGTCATGGTTAATATACGAGCCGCGAGAAGAAGCGACGCGAGACGTTGCATGTGTTGTTTTAATTCTAACGAAAGTAAAATGCCTTCAGCCGACAGACTTATGTACATCAACCTTATGTATATCAATCAGCTTTCTTAACTTTCTCTTAATTTGAGAATCAACATGAAGTCGCGTTTGCGTATATCATACAAAAGACACACAATAGTATCGTTTCATATGATTTTCTCTACATCTCTTCATCTAAAAATTTTAATCTATATTTACTTTTTTACATTATGGTAAACAAAATGCGTACAGATGTAAAGTTAGGATTTCTTTAAAAAAAAAAATAAAAAAGTCAATGCAACGTACCCATATGTAATTATAACTAAATTTGTACATTACATCGAATCTGTTTTTGATCCTGTAATAGATCTAAACATATCTCACATATTGTACATGAAAACTTCCAGTCGACATCAATTAAAAGTAATATCTATGTTATAATTTCGCATTCAACAATATAAAATGTATGTTGTAATATAAAATGATGTTACATAATAGTTACATTGTTGATGTAACTACATTGTTGATGTTTACATTGTTGAATACAAAATTACAACATTATTCACTCAATTATAACGTGATTCTAACGCAAGTGTAAATTTTATTGCGACAATTTGAAAATTAAAATGTATGACTTAGAATGTTATTAGATATGTGAGATATAGATTTATTACAAAATCGAAAATAGATTTAATGTAATGTATAAATTTAGTTATAATGATACACAGAATGAGCTATTTTTTCTATTTTTTTAAAGTTTCTATTTTACATCTATACGCATACATATGTTCCATCGTTTCTATGTATCATAATATAAAAGAGTAAATACTATATAACGCATACATTCTAAGCCATATACACTTTAATTTTCGAATTGTCGCAATCAAGTGCACTTGTGTTAGAATTGCATTAGAATTGCGTTAGAATTGCGTGTACAATTTTTCGCATACACGTGTAATTATAGAGTGATGCTAGCTATTTTATGATTTCTATACAGCTCTTGTCAGTGTAAGCACGCGATATATATCTATATATTGCATTTCTAGTTAGAATGTGATCATGCGATATTGCGAACGGTCGACGACCTCCCACCGATCGCCGAGTAAGTCTAATTCCCTTCAGATTTCACCGCTGTTTTATTTTTATTCTCAGTTCAAATTATAAGTCGTAATCTCGGTTGATACTTTTAAATCACAGTGTAAGTGTCATCGCGACATAAAATGTGGCTAAACTTTTCTCTAATTAAGTTGCACGTTGCTAAGAGTAATTACGTTATCGGATAACTTCTTTGACGCACAAAACAAGGGCAAATAGCCAATGAAATATTATTAGAAATGATATGTTAGAGAAATCTGCCAAGAAATAGACCAATTAAAACATGTCGCAATCCGTTAGTTTATTGTCAAATTTCTAGTTCTTAAACAAGATAAGGAGTTACTCGAACTAGAGTTAAAGTATAATAAACCGACGAAAGCGGATGTTAGTGAAACCGACTATTACTGTAATAGTTTACCATAATTTTGAGAATGTCTTAAAAAAACAGCCAATGAATTAACTGTTTCTCTCATTGTAAGCAATGCTTAGCCTGAACTCGGTTCCTTTATCCGTGCACTTTCCCCATTGTCAGCCCGATCGATTATTGTCATTGCGATACGGTAACGAGATAGACTGCGCAATGTTCACTTTCATTTCAAACAATACCTTATTATGCGAAAAATATTTATGATGTATAAAAAAGTAATTTAAAGAGAAATTGTATTATTAAAAAAAAATTTTTTTATAATTATTTTTGATATTAAAGTAAAAGTATTAAAATTTTATATACTTAATTTAATAATAATATCTATTAAATATTGATGAGATAATTTATCAAAATTAAATTTTTCAAAAAAAATAAGAATATTATTTTCTATACATATATTGTTAAAAACTATCGTTAAAAACTGAAAGATGCGAATAATTTCGTATAAGAATTCGCCAATTTGAAAGGTTATAGCATTATAAAGACTAGTGATCTACTTGTTCATTTAACTACTTTGAAGGAAGTGAAAGCTAATGTAATCATTGTTTCACCAATTGACGTAACACGTATGTTCTACCATTGAATGAAAGACAAGCGGAAAAATTAAAATGTACAGGCACGTTTTTCATAACGTTAATTACTGAATATTAGCGAATTCCAAAAGGATAATTAAATATATATATTTTGCGATTAGATAAATGTTAAATACGAACTATTTTAATTATAAGACAAAATACATATTTTATATTTTTAGATACTTCAGATTTTATAAATCAGATTTTAAATTATGTCTCACAAGATAACGTTTCATTATTAGGTAAGTTTTATTACTTAACAAAATCCAGAAATTTTATGGCGATCTTAAGAGAGAAGTTTCCTCTAGTATTTTAAATCAACGCGCAATCAACACTCTCGAATCCCAACAAAGAAGTTTAAGTTTCCGCGTATTATCATAACTGCTTTTCTTCGCGGGGAAACTTCCGCAATGCAACGACGTGTTGGTTTCCATCCGGACGGAAAAACCTGGCGCAACGTATCCCTCGCAATGCAGGCATAACTCGCCTCGCCTTATCCCGCAATTACCGGCGTAAATTATGCCGCAAGTTACCGAGAATATTTCACGCCGTTGACGGTAAACCTTGCGTTAACGCCGTCTCGCTCGTCCGCGTAAATTTACGAGCGATGTTGCTCAGCGAGCGATGCGCGCCGCTTTTTCGCGGACCGCCGTTTGGATATCTCATGATAGCCATGATCTATCTAAATGAGTACACGTTATGGTACTACACGACATCGTCTTCCATCCTGGTTCTATCTTTGTTCCTTTAACTCTTGCAGCATGGAAAGTTTCCAATATTCTCTTGCAAATAGGTACGTCTCTTTTCGTTATTTAATCAAATCGAGGTTGGAACTCGAAGGAGAAGGTAGAAATATGAAATATGATAGAAATTTGAAATGCTGAGATATAATATTTTTTCTTTTCAGGAAAATGTTTAGTGACGATTCCTATACACATGTTACCGGAACGTGCACATAAAATGTCCAATATGCAAGACAACGTTTACGTTTAAGGATTACATATATTTTGAAGACTATTAGAATCGCGCGAAAATGTGCAATAAGTATGACATCTCCCCTTCATTTATATAAAAATATCAAATCACGAAGTAAATGAATACAACCACAGAACTTGTTTACTACGGTATTATATGAAATTAACGCACGCGGTAATATACACATTCCGAACATAAATGATGTTAAATCGTCGAGATATGATCGTCGCGTAATAGATCCGCGACGAGTGCATTTCCTCATTCTACATAGTTACCAAAGTTACTGAAATATATTATATATTTTCAATATGATATTTTTCGGTATATTTTCTCGTAATGATAAAACGGAAAAGAGACGACACAAAGATATTGTTGGCGTTATCTTAAAAGAAAATAAAGAGAAAAAGCCGTCAAATAGGCTTCATCAGTATCTTATTGCAATGAGTAAAAACACTTCGGTCTCAGTTAAACCTAATCGGTACCGTGTCGCGCGAATGGAGATTAAGATACAGAAAGTAGGTGACCAACCAAACCAGTCAAGACCATCGATATGCTCGATATAGCTGTTAGCTTACTGAACGTAGGTGTATTCTACGGTTATCCACGTGTGGATCAAATTTATCTTAATCTCGTATAGACAATTTACTGCAAATATCTTGATGCACAGATGAATTTCTGCAAAAATTTCCTTGTCTGAATTAATTTTGAGATCGCAAGAGATTAAACAGAATTATATTATGTTGTCACATTTTATGGATTTATCGTAAAATTATCATATTCGCTCACTACAAGTCTTCTTACTGATCAGTCTGAAATCTTTACGCTGAATCTAATTAACATTTATAAAAAAAACACTATAATTCTAATATGTATTAAATATTGACTTGTACTGGAATTGTAACCGACGTTTTCACTTCAGTTACTATAAAAGTCCTATTTACTATTCTATTCTTTGATATATAAGTTAATAATCATTAATATTTATATATATATCAAAATTATTGATAACATTTAAACTTATCAATTTATTATTAACATTATTTATATAAAATATATCATTTATCAAACAGTGAATGCAAAAAGCATTCAGAGGAGAGATATCTTTAAAAAAAACTTTGCTTCTAAAAAGTAAACATTAATTAACAATTTATTAATAAAAAATAAAATAAATTGCTTATTTCTCAAAATAATTGTACATAAAAAATGTGTAATAATTAAAAAAATATATTAATTATCTTAAAAATAAGTGAAAATCTCTTAAAAATAAATGAAAAGTTTTATTTTGTTATCTAGAATTTAGGCGCGCAAAAAGTATACATACAGTCTATTTAATTTCTAAGAAATCGCATAAACATGAATCGTTTATATTAAGATAAAATGTACTCATTATATAAAATTATTAATTTATTTATTCTCTATAAGGCTTTTTTTTATGAAATTTTCTCCTGTACGAATATTTTTTGCACTCACTGTATGTGATAAGCTACATGCAAGTATAACATGGAAATATGATATAAACAAAGATCAGAAATATGAGTAGGTAATAAATACAAGATAAGATATAAACATTAATACAGCAATTACAGATACAACTAAGCAACCAGCGATGCTCCAGTTTTCCATCCATCATTAATCGTCAAGAATTTAAATATTTAACCATCTGGTAGACACTTTTACAGCTAAGTAAATATATATCTATAAACCGGTACTCGATTCAAGTTCTTAAACGTTACGAAAACGTATCATATAAGCGCACGGATCAATGGTCGCTATTCGACCGTGTGGATATTATATTAATCAGATTCTCTTAGAAGAGAAACAAAACGTATAAAAAAAAATTGAATTTCTAATCAAACTCCATTAATAAGTGTGCAAAGTATATATTTTTATAAGATTCCGACTAATCCTGAAGGAGGCTTTGACATTTTATGATAAGAATTTTGAGACCAGAATCTCGCGAAGAATAAATTTCTTAATAAAATATAGCAAACATTCTATTTTCAATCTGATAAAAGACAGATACTGATAAAAAATATTACTAATTTTGGCAAATAATGTTTTACAAGCTTTGCAATAAATAAAATTAAAAAATGTGTAATCATTTCTCTTTGTCTCATTATCATACATTTACTTTGTCAAGTGTTAAAATATTCATGTAAGATATTATTATTATTATTATTCATGTAAATATAATATTACAGGGATTTTGTACAAGATTAATCTTCAAACTAACAGCCGAGGTCATTCATGTCGATGTGAATGTCATTGATAATATACAAACACGAATTGCCATGACATCGACAGCAGTGATCGAGGCCTTGGCTGATTTGCAAAACTAGTTCCTGCCTCTATGGAGGATCTCGAGGAATGGCGTAGGACGGCGATTGTTTAGTAGCGTTTCGGGCTTAGGCATGGACGTTATAGTAACGGACTGTAATACTCGTATACATGTCTACGATTTCACTATGGAACACAATGTACCATTTGCGTGTCTTCCACAAGAACTCTTGCCTGTATCTATATTGGCAATAATCCATTCTACATTCCAAACACCTGAACCGGCCGATGATTAGAGAATGATTGCGAAACAACGAATGGACACAGTAGTCATCGTTATAAATGAGATCTAGTTGGCACACTGGTAATAGCTCTGTCGTTTGTCAGTTGGATGAAATATTAATCATATAGTGCGAAATTTATTGTACGATAGGAGCGCGATAATTTACATTTTGAGAAGTGTCATCAAAAAAATGTTACCTGTACAATAGTTGCCAAAAGTTTCCGATCAATGAATAATTTGCATCGCTCAGATAAAGAATTTTTACAAATAAACATCTACGATACAAATATTTATCCAATATATCTTAATACTTAATACTTAAAATCATGTTCTTAAGTTGATTATAACACATTACTAACTCAATATAATATAAACTGATAACACACAAAAATTGTATCTGATTACATACAAAAAAAGAGAAGGACGGTTTTGTTACAATTTTTAATATACAAGATGCTATTGCAAACTGTGTGAAAAGTGTGATAAAAAAAATAAAAGTTTATAATTATAAACATTAATTAAAAAGACGGTAAACCAAAAAATTTTTTTTAAATACTTTTTTTGTAGAATAATAAATATTCTGCAATATTTTTACTTATAAAATTTGCATATTCGATGAATAAATTCCGTTTGGTAATATTTCACCAATTTATACAGATCGATTTGCCTCATTCAGAGACGACCGCGCCCCGACCTTTCTCTCTCCCCGTAGTTTTACGCAGCGCTTGCTGCGTGATGCTTGTAAAACGAGAAGGATGATAATCGTTGAATGAATAAAACAATATGATAAGTATCGGGCGTTCGATCGTTCGTCTCGGACGAACGAGTCTGCTCCAGATTCCGTTCAAGAAGCTTCAACCTATAAATACTTTTACTTCACGCGTCGTATCGCGGTCTCGTTCTGTTAAATTGCGTGCAAAAAACGCTGATAGTCTTCTTCAATCAGAAAGATAATTTCCCCAAAAAAAGAAAACGAACGATAAAGTTTCATTTCGAACGAAACTTTCTGTTCAAACCGTAAAATATTCATGGTATTGCGCCGTTTCTATAGTTACCAATCTTTGCCGAATTTATCAAGTTTAAATTTTTATATCGATATAAAAATAAACAGTTAGGCTGAGTCGTTCCATTTTTCGATAAACTGTAGCTCTCTTAACTGTAGTTCTCTTACTTTCCTACTCTCTTTCTGATCTCTCTTCTTTTTCTCTTCTTCTTATTTTCTTATTCCATCTCTTATCTTTTTTATTCTTTTGTTTATTCATTAAATAAATTATCATAGTTTGTCCAAAAATTGAACAACCAACTCTTAAAGCGTTTAAATTTAATGTGATAGCTGAACACACATACGAAACTTGTTAAATATACATTTCTAACACTTTCATCTCCAGAATTTTAAAAATAAGACGAAATTTTAGATTTTTTGATAGCTTTTGCAAAATATATTTACAAGTGCGTTGATATATCGTATAAAAAAATAGATTTCATCAATTGATTTTATCCATTATATTCTGTAAAAGAATAAATAAAACTGCATTATAATACATCCTTGTATTATATAATAATACACACAACATTGTATTATAATACAAGGGTATATCATCGATCATAAACTATCGCGCAATTTTCCAGCCAAAATAGGACTGAGCATTCGATCGTAGATCAATTGGATCGTAAAGCATCGATCACTGATTCGTAGAGGCGGCACGATCCGAGTCTTACATTTTCCCTGACACTCGTAATGGTTCAATTACGACGCGATTGCGTTAGCTGCAACAGCGCACATTTGTGGCCTCGTATGCCCTTACGAGGAATGCATAATCAGCGCGAATCACCACATCTATACCGTGAATTATTGACTATTAATCAAATACGAATTATTGTAGGAAAAGAAAAAAATGAGTATAATAGCTCTATCGAACAAATTAAAGGGCAATTTGCATGTAAGCAAGCGTGCCGTATGGAACTAGCTGCGGAAGTACCATTGTGTTGTTGAAACATTTATTTAATGTATTATATATTATTTAACTGCATTATTTAATCATGTTGACGAGTCACGTTCTGTGATAAAGATTGCGTTGTATTTGCGTGCCATAATAGTCATTACGCTTTGAGGAATTCCTAAAATTAGCCCAGAATTTATTACAGAAGAAGATACATAAGCGAAGAGAAAGTACTTCATTAAAATAAATGTTTTTTTTTTTCTTTAACGCGCGTTTACCGTTATATATTTAGTTATGGGTGCAATATAAATTATACAAGCGTGAAAATAGATTTATAAACTTGTAGCTGTAGCTTATGAATTTTTAATTTGGTTGGCTGTGCCTAGACATTTTGCGAACATACGTAGACTTTATTACACCTTTTTCGCGCTACATGTCTTCGTGACGACCAATAATAAATTTAATAGCCGGTCTTTTCCTCACGTAAACCAAATCGTTCGAAGTGGCTCCAATCAACGTTCATAATATCCGCGATGGAATCGCATGTGTATTGTAAAAGGAAAATCGCGCGGTATTCAAACAACTCTAATTATGTAAAGTAGATACTTAAACTAGATTTACAAGGAGATACCGCGGACCTTGCGGCAAAATTGCGCGAACACGGAATGCTTTCGAACAATACGACGAATCGATTACGTTTGCCAATCTATTCGATCGTGCCGCATCAAAATATTTCTATCAAAATATTTCAATTATTCAAATAATCCACGCTGTTAATTGGAATCATTTTGTGCCAAAGAAACTTGGGAAAATAAACTTAAAAATAATTTTCCTTTCTTGATGCAACATATCTCTATTTCACCGTTCTGAAGATCAGAGTATCGAAAACACAATTTACCAGATTTCGTGAATTTGACTAACGCCTTAATTTGAGAGAATCGCTTTAAATAGATTATTTTTATATTAAAATAAATTTAAATCAAACATGTTTGGTGAGAATAACTCTAATAAGTAACTTTGAAGTAACGCAAAGTTATTTTTTATATAAAATTACATGCCACGCATTCAATTGAGAATTACATTAATTATTTTTATTACATAAACATTTTTTCTTAATGTACGAGTGTAGGGACTTCATTAGACTACAGCTAACGAGAGAAACATTTCGAGGAGCACAATATCGGTTGACATCGATTCATCACTCAAGCGCTGACGAAAATAACCAGTAGAGGTGAGCGCTATTAGGCGATACGAATTGCGACAATTTCGAATATCATGTTGATACATCACGCCATTCTATCATTGAGAATGGACACGCCGTACCGACGGCGTTGTCGCTGGTCGTCTCACCTCTCTCCCTATCCTACCGCACGTATTTTCTGCGCGAGAGCGAACGGCGAGGCAGAGAGGTAGATAGACAGAGAAGGTGTATCAGCTGCGTGCTGTACTAATCTCTCGTTCCATGTTTTCTGGCCTAGGGATCACCGATCGAGCGAAGCAAGCGTCCGAAGAAAAATGGTTACCAGCATGCTCTAGTCCAGGTCAAGATGGAACCTCTTCTACCAAGAGAAAGAGAGCGAGATGGAGAGCAAAACGCAAGACTGCAAAAGGAGAAAGAGAGAAAGAGAAAGAGAAGGAGAGAAAGAGAGAGAGAGAAAGAGAGACGGAGGGAGCAAGACGAAGAAACAGAATACGTTCTCTTGGCACTGCGGCAAGGCGGATGCTGTAGGGACGTGAGATTCTTGGCAACCGGGCGGAGTTGCCTGCTAACTCCGTACCACCATAAGGATCGCGGTCGTTGGATGTTTATATTCGTGATAGTACCTCTCTCTGTCCCCAAATAACCGGCCGAATGGCGACCAATTCTCGTGCTGGTACGACATATTGGGCGCCTCCGAATAGCGACTCCAAATAGCGACTCCAAATAGCGGGCATCCGCGCGGCACCGCTCGTTGAGAGAAAGAAATATAGTCGCGATATAGCGATGAAGGCGGTTTGTACCACGTCAGGCATGATCGGTGCTGGTACAGGCTAATAATCTCTGGGATGCCCAGAGAGTCACTGAGACGCGCCTTAATCGTTAGAGTGGTGGAGATTTTATGACCGTTTCTATCCGGTTCGCCACCCGATGTCTCGGAAAATGCGGGCTGCGAAGTAAGTAAGCGTGCCGGTTCTTTCTCTCCTTTTTTCTTTCTTTCCCCCTTTCTCGCATGCTCGCGCAATGCCTGTGAGCAAGAATTTATTGCACGATCTCCGCAGGGCTAGTTTCTAGTGCCAACCATCATCCCTCCTGCAATCATCCCGTAGGGCCATTCCCATAAAGATTTGTTAAAGTTAACTGGAGCTTAACCGACCTCCCGTCTCTTTCCAGTTCTGTCTCGAAAAAAAGTCGACGAGTAGATTAAAATCCGTTAGCCTTAACTAATATTTATGGAAACGACGCTTACGAAAGCATTCTATTTCTTTCTCATGTATTATGGGAGACTGATGCGGCGCATTGCAGAAAGTAACATAAAAGCGGCGGCACAAGTCGGCCGAGAATGTATCCCTTGCAATCACAGAATTATAGGACATTAACGAACAATTTGTATAATCAAATGCATGCACATGAAAATCCATCTAAAGATAATAGTAGTAGTAGTAGTAGAAAAATCGAATAATCCAGCTCTAATTTTCTTCAGTTTTATCCAAAATTTCTATTAAAATAATAATTGCTTCTTCGCTTTGTAATCTAAAATAAACCATCTTCGTTGTCCTTCATTTTGCTTTATGTTTTGAAATGTATAAATATTAGAGTGATATATAGAATGACAACGAAAATTATACATTTGAGATTAAAATTTAAGGAAGATCCAATTAGGATTGAAAACCCGACTCAATTACGCTTGACCCAAGCTATCTCTAATTAACTTTTTCTCTACCTCAAAATTAAAATCCAAGTAAAACGTATAGGCTGTACTCTAGACTTAGTTAGAATACGAAAATTATCTTTAGCAGAGGCAGCGAAAGAATTGATGATGAGAAAGATCCAATTATATTCCCGATGGAATATCCTACAGTATCAATTTAGCAATTGATAAATACCGTTGGCTCAAGTGGAGAAACGCGTAGTTCGTTTTGTATCATGAAAATGGGAGAATGGCTGATCTACTGTCAGGTGCAACACCTACTTTTAGCATCACAATGAACACGCAGAAAATCACAGGAATTATTTATCCTCGGCATTCCAGAACCGGCATGCTGTATGGTGCGCATAAGTGAAAGCGGTGCGTGGCAATTTCTCGGGGGTAACATTAATTTCTTGACAAGCTAATAATTCCGGCAGGCCCGCACCGCCGCGGCGGCGTTCCCTATTCAACTCCTAGCTTGTATTTTCACTGGAAAAGATCGGGGGAAACAACGAGTCTGTTTATCTCAACGAAATAGTTGACGCTGCTTTCGGCAGCGCGATAAATCCTTCCGTCGCGGTCAGATGCACACGTCACATGCTATAAATACTTAAAGGTGCATTTGCGCACAAACGATCGGTTGATGGACTTCAAAGCTCCTTTGTTCTACGGATCCTACGCTGAGAAGTTATAATTTTATTGGTCAAACGCCTGGCATCGAGAAGAAGGTAAAATATACCTGTCCGCCTGAAGGCGCATACGTATTAAAAATGTTCAATTGCCAGTCAATGCGATGAAAATCTCTTACGTATCTGTCGTTTAACACAACTGTCTCATACTAACGGTAAAGATAACGGATGAGAAGGGATGTTGCACGATAAGTATATAAAAAAATGATAGCGCGTGCATATAAGTTAAGGTACGTGCATACGTTAATCAAAATGTACATGTATCAAAATGAAATTAACTAACGTAAAATGACAAAACGATGTGGTTTATTAAATGTCGAGTACTGATACTAAGCGATTAAATATTAAATGTTATTTAGAAGTCCATGTGCTATCTGGCGATCTTAAGCAAGGCAAATGTACATTTATCAACGAGAGCCTAAGGAGGAATTAAAAACGGGCGGGGACGGATGCCACGCAACGAAGCGGAAACGAGGCGTGCGGTTCAGAGATTTGAGGGAGAGTCAGCAGGTGCGTGTGGGCGAATATGTCAAACGTCGAAAAGCGTTAGAGAATTTCGTCCGCGAGCTTGACGTTGCGTGTCGACTACGAGCCTCCGGAGATCCGAGAGGCTCGTAATCTTCGGTGTCGGAGCGCCGAGCTCGCGCTCGCGTGGATCCGTTCCAAAGTAAAGCTGACCAGCATTCATCACATTTGGATTATTCGCCCGGCATTTCGTCTCTCGCCTCGTCTCTTTGCTAAATTTATGTGCCGGTGATCATTACGTCGCTACCCACTCTATCGACTAATTCGTCGAGTTTGCGTGTCCGCCCCAACAACGCAAAGAACTCAATGTTATTATGTTGTTACTAATGTTGTCATCAACACTTATTTAAAAAAAAAAAACGTTTTTTTTTATCACGTGATATATTACCTTGGTAGGAATAAAGCACTTTCAATTATTGCATTTTCTTTCTGAAAAAGAGATAATAAAAATAAAAAGAAAAGTAATCAAATATTAATTTTTTATTAAAATTATTTTTAATTTATTTTTAGACACGTTTACGTTAATTTGTGCGAATGTTTTGTACTTCTGACCAAAGCTGAAGTAACGTCAATTTTTTTTTGTACATTCTGGATTTCATATATTATATTTTTTACTATAGTTGTACACATTTGTATGCATGACGTCTTTCATTTTACGATTGATTGGAATGCATAAGTAGGTAGTAAGTAACAGAAGTTCGCATAATCCAACAAGAAATATTTTATATGAAACCACATATGCTAACCGCTATTAAAATGTATCTATAACGGTTCGATATCAGGATCCGCTGTTCCGTGGGTATGATAAAATAAATGCTGATCGATGAGCTGTAGAAAATAGATCATCGCGGACGAACGGTGTTGATTACTTACAGTAAGCAACCTTGACGCAGAAACCCGGAGATTGCGGTGCATCTTCAGTTACCATAATCAACTTGTATTTGTTCGTCTCTTTTATCGTATATTAATCTTTACATGCAAGTGATTAAGTTAATACTCTATTATAATTTACTAGATTAACGTTAAATTATCGTTTAAAATAATAACTATGCAACTAAACAGAAAGTTAAACATCAATTATTATTAGTTATACTTATTACTTATTACTCATTTCGCTTTCAACCTTTAAGAAGTGTTGCTTTAGTCGTTTTAGCAATAATTTAATGAGTAAATCAAATCGAACATTTGATAACCATATCACGCGACTAAAACTGGATTCCACTTTCTTGCACGCAATTTCAAGTAGTCATAAGGTAAATATCACGTCCGAAAAACGTCTTACCACCTTTACGTAATCATGCATGCAGACGATTATAGCACGCATCTATACTTGTTTGGTTAGATCGAAATGCCGTATATTTGACTGTATCGATCAAAGTTATACGTTGAGCTTGAAAAAAATGTGCAACGTTATGTTCTTATGTAACTCTGAGTAAAGTTTATATAACGGTCGCCACAAGTTGGCGACACGTCACGATACTGCGACAGGAAATTAGTTTTAGTTCGTACTGCCTTCTCGAAGATAATCTCTCGCAGCTCGGTACACTCGATTTTCAACTCTTACGTCAACCTCAGCTGTTATCTTATAGATATAGAGATCGCATTTTGCACTTTACGCATTGATAAGCATTCATGGAACAATAGATCAGATAAAGATCTTGTAAAGATACTAATTCGTACGTCACGTTTAAACATGACTGTATGAGATTCTAATAAAATATCATTTATCTTACCTAAAGATTACATATTTATTTAGACTAAGAATCAGATGTAATATTTTATGCTAAACACAGGAATACAAAACAAAATATAAAATATAAAATATAAAATATAAATTATATATATATATATATATATATATAATATTATAAAGAATTTGTTCAATTTATTGTCGAAATTTTAAATATATTTTGGTACGTAATCTTGATTTCAATCTTTTCCAAAAAATTCCTAAAAAATTACGCAACAAGATGCCAATTGATAAAACTTGATCGCACGATAAACGTGCCGGAAAGATCGTGCAATGACAAAATTACCGATATGTCGACCCCGTGGAATGTTAATAAGCCTGTGAGTAGCCTTCTTGGTAATACAATGTCCTCGACCACACATTCCGGACGTATTGTAAGTTGCCATTACTAACCGCAAAACACGTGCGGGTGTAACTTTCAGCAAACGACGCCAGTAAATAGTGGGTGATTGTCGGTATAAAACACAGTGCACATCAAAAGTCGTCTACTTTCTACTTTGTTACATGTCTACTTTGTTATAAATTCCTTAAGAAATTTAAAATCACTACTTGTAGAGAAAGTTCAAATAACTGCTACTTCTTTAACAATCTTTTAATTTTCAAGATACAAAATATATTAATACTTTCAAATAAAATTAAAATAAAATCTATTTTAAATTAAATAAGAAATTCACTGTTTATTTTTATCCGTAAAACTTAATTTGCGTAAAGCATTTTATATGTAAGATATGTATGTCTTTGATATAAGAATAAATGACATTGTTATTTTAATTTAACTTATGCATTTGTAAATAAAAAAACAATTTTTGTAACTACAATATAAATTCCTAGATAGCAAACTCTATAATAGATAAATATTTAGTTATTATGAAAATTCTGTGTATTTTTATCAATACATAAATCATACAGATTTAATTTTACTTAATTTTTTATCAATTACTATAAAAGTTAATATAAAATTTATATTAATTTTTATAATAATATTTTATAACAATATTATTATAAAATGAAGAATAATATTTTAAATATAAGCGTTTAATTTTTAATTTAAAAAAATTAACAAAACAACTTTCAAAATTAAAAAAAAAGATGAAGCTGAAAGCTTTTAAACCTGCAATTTAAAATACCTTACCGAACAGAAAAAAAACATGTGCAAATAAAGTATGATGGAAATAGCGTACTTCACAAAGTAAACGTCTGAAAAGAATTCCATTCTTTCGAACGTCCTTCAGACATTCCTTCAAATGCCTTTCAGTCAATTTTTCGCGATGTTTAGATTATAAGTGTTTCTGACAATTCTTGTAGATAGCACGGTGTAATTCGGCATCAGAATTATTACTGATACATTTCACCAAAGCATTAAATGTCAAAGCTACACATAGTTTATCGATTTTTTTTGGCATTCAAGATGATAGCGATGTGCCGGTATATTAATAAGTAAGAGTTTAACTTAACATCATGGGATGAAAGTCAACTACCCGCTAAACGATACTTGTTTCATCTCAAATGCCGCCAATAAAGAAGCGTGATATCCTCAGTTGTCTTGTCATTCGAACGACTTCAAAGTCGCGGAATCGAGAGCACAAATCCGCACGCATAATTCTGTAACGTTAGTCTCAACATCGTCGCCGAATTGTGTACATATATTTCTCTAATATTAGAAAATGTCCCTATATAACATGTCACAAAAGTGATCTAACTAATCTTTAATTCCGATGTCTGTACATAATTTCATTAATACGTACGCGCCCTTATAAACGAAGAAGCACGAGTGAGATTTTAGATTAGAATAAAAAATTACTTTAATTGAATAAACATACAGTGTAAAGTTACGAAACCTCGGTAGTATAAATATAATAAAGATGTTAACATAAATAGATCTTCAGATTATAAATAATCTCTGTGGAATTATGATTATAAGATTAAAAAAACAAAATGGTAAATTATTATTTTAATTAATAATGGATTTTTTTTTTATAATAGTGCATTAAGTTTCTCTGCAAACATTTATCTAATAAAAAAGAAAAAAAAATAGCAGAGCGTGGTTTCGATCCACGGACCTCTGGGTTATGGGCCCAGCACGCTTCCACTGCGCCACTCTGCTGTCTGTAGAATGGTGTTGAAAGATACACTCAAGAGTTCCTTTATATACTTATAAAGGATCTATTAAAAAATAAGAAAAGTTATTTATTTTCAATATTAATTGTGAATATCGTTGTTGTATCAGATATTGCAACTATTTAAAAAAAAAAATTTAATTTTTTTCCGATAAAATAATTCAGCTAATAATTAACTTTTAAGTAGATAAATAGTCAAAAATTTTAAAAATAATCAAGTAAGTAGAGTGCAGAACATATTCCAAAAAATTTTTCTTTTATAGTTATACTTTTATTAATATATATTATAAATTTATATTATAAATTTATATTTGTTATATCTTATGAGACAGAGGAATATAAAAATAATAAACTTTAAAAGTTCTAGGCAATATTTTTATCTTTCTTTTTCAGTAAAAGATTTTTAATAATACATTTTTTCATTTTAATTTTCAATTATCATTAATTATTATAAAACGTAACTCAAGAAAAAAATGTTTTAATATATAAATATTCTAATAATAAATAATACCTTAAAACATAAATCAGAATTTTCATTACGACATATATAAAATATTGAATAATAAGTAAGACAAATAGTGAACTAAAAAATACAAAGAGTTATTAAAAAATTTCATTGTTGTCAAAGGTATAAAATATTTACGAAAATTATGCTTAGAATGCCTATGATTATCTTCGGAAGGATCCTATTATGATTGGATATAGTCATTTACAGCGCCCGATGCCTAGAGTTTTCCAATGTTGTGACTTCAAGTATTGACTATAACATTTTCCAACAAGAACGTAAATAGTGTAACCAGAGATAAACCTGCGAGCAATCCCGATTTTTTTCATATACCAAATCTCGTAGAGTAACATCGTTTTTATGGATTCTCTTCTATGCTATTTCAACTTTGATTATTCATCTTTGTCCAACCTACGTAAGAGCATGGAAGAGAACTAAAAAAACATAGATATTACCCTACTAAGTTTAATACATGAAAAGGTCGTAATGGTCATTCTTAGGTTTCTCTTTGGTGTAATAGTCAATTATTTCATCCTTGTTTAATGTTGACATACAATAAGGATGAAATGATTCCCTATGTTGTACTGGATTGCTGTTGTGGATGCTTTCCAGCAAGAGATACAGATGAAATATGACACAAATCAAAATATGGATAGTTTTTAGGAATCAAACATGATAACAAAATTAATATTTATATTACTTCTAGATTTGAAACAAGCAATTATTATTATTAGCTATTTAATTAATTATGTTTAATATTGCCGTCAATAATTAATTTTAAAATACACAATTTTTTTTCTCTCTCCTGAACAATAAATACATTTTTGTTTATCACTGTTAAACAAAGATAAAATGATCACTGTATTACACTGTGCTTCTTGCTGGAAAACACCAACTGTGTCCCTGCTGGCAAACGTCCTCTATGAATGGTTTACATCCAATTGCAACGTAGTTAATCAATACCTACACTACCCCACCTATCAGTTTAAAACTACCCTTCAACTTATTCACCCTTTGCAGAAGCGTACTCAAGAAGCAGAGTGGCGCAGTGGAAGCGTGCTGGGCCCATAACCCAGAGGTCCGTGGATCGAAACCACGCTCTGCTAATTTTTTTTTTAAAAGTGCTTACAAAAAAATTTTTAATCTGAGAATCTAAATAACGTAAAATGATTCGTATTAGACTTAAAAAATATAGAGAAAATCTTAGTTAACATTTATTATATGTTAAAGATTTTTCAAACTAGACTATTTTGATGTACTGCAGAGTTTACATTCCCAGAAGAAAAGTGATACGAGTCGAAATTTTTCGAATTTCATATTATGTGCAGATTGTATTCTAAGTACATCAGCCTTCGATTAAGAAAAGTGATACAAGTTGAATTTAAATAGAAACTGAAAAGAATTGAAAACAATCAAAAAACATAAATCATATGACACAAATCAAAATATGGATAGTTTTTAGGAATCAAACATGATAACAAAATTAATATTTATATTACTTCTAGATTTAAAACAAGCAATTATTATTATTAGCTATTTAACTAATTATGTTTAATATTGCCGTCAATAATTAATTTAAAAATACACAATTTTTTTTCTCTCTCCTGAACAATTTCATACTATTTAGTATAGTCTCACTTTTCTTGCGGTGATGCGATATGTTTGTTTGACACGTAAATATTTCACGTTGCATAATATTGCGGCTGTGACTTTGAAATTCAAAATTAAAGAGGAGCGGTGCAATAGCTATGTTCTAAAGTCCCGTAACCCCGTTAGCGATCGTTCCACGTGTACATGCACGCGTGTGCGCGACATCGAAGTGCAAACGACCGGAGATGCCATTCTTTCGTCATTGTCGCTCCGAGAAGGACGACGAGAGTTCAGGAGTTCACTGGAGTTCACAGACATA
Organism: Acromyrmex echinatior; assembly: GCF_024713525.1. Taxonomy (NCBI): domain Eukaryota; kingdom Metazoa; phylum Arthropoda; class Insecta; order Hymenoptera; family Formicidae; genus Acromyrmex; species Acromyrmex echinatior. The sequence goes on along the minus strand of NC_141855.1, from coordinate 6,871,778 downwards.
AATTCGGTGGGTGTCGTGCCCGCCGCAGAGTCCGATCAGTGCCTCGTCCTTCTCCTTTTCTTAAACACACCAATGTTGGTTAACTGTAAACGTAATTTTTACTGAATCCTCGCTTCTTCCCAGAACTAGAATTAGCGGTAGACGAAGAACACAAGTTACAATTAAAGTTAACCAACGTTGATAAAACCGGCTGTTGGGCGCTCACGTAACTGGCATTTTCTGCTTACTTCGTTCGATTATACGTAAACGAATTTCTTGAATATACTTTCTCCCGTTAATTATCGATTAACCGGTTGCAATCTGGTTAAGTAATGATAAATCAATTTGGTTGGATATCGACTTGGATGACATTTTCCTACACTTTATTCACGTGTTCTACGCGGGATCGTCCGATTTATAGTAAATCTGATTGCGCGCGATGTTGATACCGATACGTTTATATGCATATGTGGAAGTACAAAGTTATTTTTTGGTATGCGAACGACACGGTGTTGTCATGCAACATCTTGATGTCGCATAAATCATACGTAAATAGAAATGAAAAGAGGTAAAATAGAGAGAAAGCGAATGGCCGGCATCACGCGAGCGGACGCGTGCAATCATCACCGTAACAATAGCGACTGGCTTACAAGGCGCGTGAATTCACGGCACTCGCTCATCGCATCTAGTTTTCTAAGGCGGAATATCAACGCGATTGAATGCGTACGAGCGACAGTGGCTCGTAAAGGTGCACTTTTACACATGCGAGCAGCAGACGAACGAACGTATACGTATGTTCGTACGCGTTCATAGTGAGAAGGTTTCCTCCGCTGGTACGAAGAACTTCCTTCGTCAATAATCTATCCACCCACGCGTTATTCAAGGACTCGTCGATTACTTCGTCTGATTCGAATATTGAATCGAAAAGTAGATTCAAATGTTAGATAGGAACACTCGATGAATAACAATGAAACTAGCTAAATAATATGTACGTATCTATCGTATTTACTTTATATCATTTATTATCATTATTATTCATTATTACTGAGAAAAAAGTATTTAATATTTTGTGACTTTAATTATATAATTATGATTAAAAGAGCTCTATTTTTGTAATTATTTCTATAATGTTAGTAATAATAATTACATTTGCATATATAGTTCTACCAAAAAAATATTTGCATAAAAAACGATTATAAATTATAGTTAAATTATAATAATTGTAACCATTTTCTTTTAGTAAATTTTACTATTATTTAACAATTATGATATCTATATCGCTGTGTCAGTTTCGCACGTCGTCTAATTGATACTTTAAGTCTTTGGGCTTTAGATTCTGCGATTTGCATTGAAAGTGTCTATAGCAATAACTTGTTATAAAGTCGGTTGAAGCTTAAAGCGTGCATTGAGTGCCGAGATCGGCGCTGCGCGATCAGAGCCGCTTCACGGGTACAAATAAACATCTCGAGCGATCCAGGTGCGCTTCCCTTTTAAGATCTGGGATCTGAAACTAGCTCCTATACATACACGCCAGCTATCGTGGCATGCGGCTGCTGCCACATCGTTAACACCAACAACACCGTGAAATGACGTACTATACCTTTAAAAATTTTTGTGGAAAAGCAATTTTCTTTAAAAAAAATCTATTATTAAATTCATTTCAGAAGAAATTACATCGAATTGCAATTAAATATGCGCACATCAAATATTACAGAAAATATATATAACGAATTGTAACAGTCAATCCCATAAAAGAATTTTAAATTTAGTGGAAGCCTTAATAAATATATTATAATATAAATTAAAAAATATTTATTAAATATAAAATTTATATAAGTTGTTTTCTATAATATTATAATATATCCTCAATGTAAATTAATGTTTCAAAAATTTTCTAATTCTTTTTATATTCTTTATTATTGTAACATCCTGCTGTTTCAAAATATTTTGAAACAGCTAATATATAATTTTAAAGAAGAAAGAATTATGTCAGTTCCCTCAGATATAAATTGTAAAAATAAATTATAAAAAAAAAAAGAGTATAAAAGCACTTCATATAAAATTGAAACTTTTCCGATAACTATTAGGTGTTGGAATTAATTCGTAGCGTTTTACAAGTGATGGGAAGTACTTTCATTAATGTATTTTTTAATGCTCATGTGAAATAAATAACATTCTTTCATTAAAAAACGCTACGAATTAATTCCAACACCTAATACATTGAGAAAAATATTCTGTACAACACATAAACTACAAAACGAATTCTAATTATATAAATCAGAATTCTGGTTATCGTAATTGAATTTGTGGTTATCTTGATTAGATTTGATAGATTTAACTCTAAGTGTCTGATTTGTATTTTTCTTCTAATTAAATTCTACCAAAATTCCAATGTTACAAGACATTTTTTCCACTGTACTCTATGCAATCTCAATTTCATAAGTAGATCATGAGGCCTGTTCTTTTTGGCTGAACTTTTGCATCAGTACATCTTTTTTCTTCTTCTTCTTTTCTCCTGAAGAAAAAAGGGAGAAAGATGAACTGGTACAAAAGTTCAGCTAAAAAGAACAGGCCTATTACTATAAATCGTTAAAATATTGAATAAGCATTTTCCTCAACGCGATATAATCAAAAAGTATTTTTTATTAAAAAAATATTTCATAATATTAAAACATTTTGACGATTATTCAATCTACAATCAACCTCACGAACATATCAGTACAATGAGAAAAGTATCTAATTGAAAATGGACGAACCAGATTCTAATAGATAAATGATATTTTCCAACAAAAGACACAATGTAATATAGTGATCATTTCATCTTTATTTAACATTGGCAAACAATAAAGATGGAATGATTCACAGTGTTATACTGTTATCTATGTCTCTTGCTGGAAAGCATCTTAAAACAGCAGTTAAAATTCCTCAGTCAAACAGAATTCTAGTAGAGTTAATAAAAAAGTTCTGATTCATCTATTTTCAAGCAGAATTAAAATTAATCCAACCAGACATTTTCCCCAGTGCAGATCACTGCTGTAGATCACTGCGAGATGCCGAATAGCATCGGGCACATAAAGCGTAACAAAGTAAGGCTTAGGCGGCTGCGGCCGCAGTGGGCCGGTGACTCCCCCGATGCAGTTCCTGGTGACGTCTGACTAAGCGTTCTATTTCGACTCGCACTCTCGGAGGCCGCGTGACTAATCCATCGCGCGCATACATCAACGCAGGTGGAACTCATCCGAGAATGTCGCGTTTCGAGATTTGGATTAGTAGGCGAGAAGGGGCGCACACGGGAGACGTTATTACGGCATTGTGCTCGTAAACGCCCATGCATGATCGTTACTCTGCACAATACCTTGTTTTTGCAATTTAAACCTCAGCTGCAGATCTCCTCTGCGTGATGCAGTGAATGTTCCACGAGATGCACAAAGATCGCGAGGACGGTAAAACGGAATCATGCGTCTTCTCTTAAACTTTTAGAGTAAATCTCTCTGAAGAATGAAATATTAATCTTGAAGTTTGAACATTGAGTCGCTCCTTTTCAAGATTGATTCAATAATGTTCACTCGTTAGTATGAGATTTCACTTCAGAAAATTTAGAGAATTGAGATACTTTTCGGCACTTTCTATGTCACCGTGGATTACATCATGGGTTTTTTTTAGTGAAAAGTGATAAGGTCATCCGTTGCATGACTGTTACTTCGTGAATAAGCAAATTCTGCGACCGCTTGCCGAGAAACGGAGAATGTGTTTACAGTATCGCTTTCGTCGAGCAACGCGATGGGAATAGGAATAAGGGATCGCCAACGGAAGTTGAAAGATCACTTTCGTTTGTGCTCTTCTTTCTTCTTATCGGATCTAGTGAAATTTTTCGTGGTGGTCCGGCGAACGCGCGTATTCGTCGCGTAAATACAAAATCGGTAGAAAGTTTCAGTTTCGAAAACAAAGCGCACATGGCAAATCGTTATGCAAACTGCGTAGTCTGCCATAGACCGGCACTCGTTACAGCACCTATTTTTTCTCGAAATCAAAATGCGAGGTGTGACGAGAGCAAGTGCTTGGAATGCTAAATATATTCAACACGTATTGAACTGTGAACGAGACCTGTGATGGGTCAGCAAGAATAATTCGATAAAAAGAAACGTAAAGATGAATATGATTAGGAAGACTAAAATAAATTCTATTTTTTTCATTGTGATTTCAAATACATAATATTGCGCCATTCTTTAATTTTATCACTTCATTTTAGAATAATAATTGAAATACCGTTGAGATTTTTTATATCTTGGTTTAATCAATTTAGTAGATTTTTCAAATTCATCAATACGTAATTGTTATCAATTAATTTTTTTATATTCTCAAAAAAATAATATAATAATACTCCAGCATATTTTAAACTTACTCATTAGCACGCAATTAACACATCAGACTATTAGATAGTGTCCTTGAATACAAGAAAATTCTTTGATGATAAAATTTTAATTAAATTCTCTCAGCTTAAAGAATTATGCTTTAAAATAATATGTAAAAAAAAATCATATTGTTAAGCATACTTAATAATACTTTTAAGGCTTTCACTGGTATTTTTCTTCAGAGGTGCCAAAGAATTTGCGGGTTATCGCCATGGCGTGATCTATTGCTAACGTCAATGTTTCTTAGCAATACTTAGCAATTATCAGCACATTATTAGCATACTTACACTGAGAAAAACAATTGTTCATTCGACTAAATTAATTTAGTGTCTATTTCTTTCGTTGGAGAGACTGTATGAAAGTCATATAATATGTTTGACTTAAATATATACATTCTTCATAAAAAAAAAATAAAGACAAACTGAATTAATTTAGTCAAACAAAACAATTTTTTTCTCAATATAGGAAATAATGAATACATTATGTGACAAAATATATCTAGGTTTATACGTATGAGACGATAAAGAAAATTATTTACTTGAGATTTGACATTTCCTAATTTCTTTTATCATCACTTTTGATATATAAAAGAGTTCATTAGCGTTTGGATTCTTTCGCTCGAGTATCCTCTATTCTTTCTTAAAAGCAAGCAATGGCCTACCTCAATTACTCAACCGAATTCCTTCGATCCTTACGTTTTCCATTCGTCTAAAGACGGCGAAACAAGCCTCGCCTTCGATGTTCTCATTTCCAGTCTGGCGAAGGAAGGGAGAAACGCACGTGTCGCGTCTAGGAAAGGACGAGAGCCGGGATCTGAAACAAAGGATTTAGATAGAGGAGAGAGAAAACGGACGAAGAGAATGCGGCGACCATCTTCCTAGTCGTAATTTAAAGTACAAGCCGCGTACAGCTGAAGAACACGAATAAGATATCGATGTTGTCGATCGTGCTGTTTGCGAACACGAAATATCTTCTGCCCTACAATTATTTATTTTTAATCCTTAATACACACGATTTTCTTATCCTTTATACTATAATATACAATAAGTCATTTGTGTTCCGGATTAATTTTCATCTCTTTAACATATATAAATTAAATGAGAAAATTATTAAATAATTCTTACATATATTTACATATACATCTTTAAAAAATATTTATAAGGTTGTGTATTTAAAAAATTGTATATAAATATAATATATATTATAACTAATTACTTGATGCTCTTAGTTTTTCGAAGAAAAGAAATGTGAAAAACATGAATGACCCAATTGTGTATACTAAGAGTTAATTATAGATATAAGAATATTCCTCGAATAGAATTACGGGAAAAACAGAATACTAATTAATCTAATATTGTAAATAAAAATCCTGTACATTGAAGAATTAGCAATTAATCCTCTGGACAGTGATTCTACGATTATCACTCACGATTATCAAAATTAAGGGCGAAGCACAAACCTTTACATAATATATAATATATATAGAGTAAAATAGACAAGAGAATAAACCAACTAAAGTTACCCTTATATATTACCTAATTAAATTGCTCAACCTTTTTCTCAATCCCTTGAATCATGTTCTTTTAATTTCTACATGGCAAAAATAGCTACTCTAATATTATTTTTTAAATAAAATTATTAATGAACTCTTTCGTATTTAAATTCTCGACAATGTCTTGGTGAACATTTAAGCGTTTTTAAAGTATTGTTGATCAAAAATAACATTTTAAACATCTTAGGTTTTAGATTAAAAAAATGATTTTTTTATTCAAAGACAACACAGAGATCGTTCTATTCAAACGTGTAAAAGAACGCGAATTATGTACTTAGATACGAGATCTTGGGATTGTTTTATAAAAATAGTATTATATCCTTGAAGCAATGCAGTGTCATTTGTTAACAAAAAAAAACCTCAATTAAATATCACATTTTTGTGAATTTAATTGAGGCTGTGAATTTAATTTTCCTAAAAATTTTAATCTAAGTAACACTTTAACGTTTGACAAGATGTGAAGTTCCACACCTTGGATATTACAAGTAGGTGTGTATACGGAAAGCTCCATACATTTTATACTGATATCATCGGCTCTAAATAAATATAAATTTAGGTATAATTTAGAGAATAGCAATACTTAGACAGTTACTAATTAGAAGATATAAATGTGTATAGAAATTGTAAACAAGTCCTTCTTGGCAAAAGCTGAAATAATAAAAAAATTATTTTCTTTGTTTTTAAGACTATCTTCAACAATATCGATCGAAAAGAGAAACGATGTAACTGTGTTTACTTCGTCCACTTTAATAAATTCCAGCGACGCATAGCCATATTAGTATAATGAAGGATATGAATATGGTTTGATATATTTTTTTATAGTGTCGCGAGGCGACGGATGATGAATACGCGTTTATCAACCGATTCGGATCTTACACGGGACTTTCAAGCGTAACACGAGATTATCTTCCCGTCTTCGGCTTCGCGTTCCTTGTTCCACTCTCGCGGAACATATACATCGTACATGCATGAACGAAGGTATCGTACCGTATATATTTTCGCGCGGGGTTACCATGCTCTGGAGATCTCCAACAAAGAATCTTCAAAGTCCTACGTTCCGACGATGGCGATTGACGCGATCCACCGTGAAGTCTGCTTGCCGCCGCGGCCAACAATGACGGCCGTTCGGCTTCATTTAGCGAGGAACAGAAAGTGACGAATTGTTACGGAGTTAACGAGATAGGTCGAGGATGAGAAGATAGGTATGTAACGGCCGTAAGAAAACGGGAAGCCACCGCGGGAAGCCTCATCCTCCTCCTCTTCCCTTTTCACCTTCCCACCGCCATCTGAACCATCTCCTCGAAGTCCTCGTTCGGCCTCGACCCGTACAAAAGTTCGTCGAGGTTGCCGCGTACGAGGCGGCCCGAAGATAGCCGAGGCGACCCGAACGCGGCCTACACTCACCCGCCGGCCGTAAACGCCGAGTAGTGACGAGTCTCGCCGAGCCGCGGCGTAAACGACCGAAGTCACGGCCGCGAACCAAACAACCCTGCTCGCTCAGTTCCTCACGGTAAACCGGCTCGGTCGGTTCTTTCGATTCGTCTCTCCGCGCTCCTGTCTCTCTCTTCCACTATCTCTTTGCCTCTCTCTCTTTCTCTCTCTTCTGCGCTCGCGCTGACGGAGAGCGTTCCTGATCTCTCATGCGCCTCGGATTCTGCGGACTAACACAACGCCAGCGGCAGTGATACTCGATTCCATCGGTGCGGCGAGAGATCGTGCGCTTCGTCGTCGTTCCGCGCTTCCTGCACCGCCGGATTCAAGTGCGATCGATAAGTTGGTTTTGACAAGCGCACGAACCCGGTGAACCGGCCAGCCGCCCGCCCGCCATAACTTCCCGTCGCATCGCGTTTCCGCAGTGAGGATCATTGGATCGTCCGTCTGTGGATTACTCGACGCCAGGAAACCTCTCTCGCAAGGTAAGTCAAGATACTCGGAAACTCGGACAGCCAGCAGTGCGTTGCACGTATGATACGCATGATGTATCGTTTGTCCTCGTTGTTTACTGAATATTGAAGGATAAAATGATACATGACTGAATATTAAAGGATAAAATAATACGTCATGCGCATCATACGTGAAACGCAATGCCCAGCAACCTTGATTGCACTTGATGGGACGACAGATCTACGAAGCCGTATTGACCTCCGAACAGGATGATTAATCATCCCGAATTTTGATGACACATTAATTTTGATTTTTGGCTCTCTATAGAAGCATTCCGAAGGAATATCATTTATCCCGATTTATCATATAACATAAATTGATATAAAATTTATATTTATATAAACGCGAGAGTGGTCCCGATAATTTAAGGTTAACATTCCAAAATTTGGTGACTCAAGAGTCTGTGTTAGTCCAGATCTACAATAGGTGTTTTAAGCCACAAGCAGTAAGAAATTGACAAATTACAATCGAATGCGAAGAGAATAATTAATTGTGATTCGTCCATTCCTTATGGCTTAAAAAGCTAAGGTTTGTTTGCGTCGCATGCTCTGGCATGCTCTAAAATACTCCTATTATAGCATTTATTCACTCTAACTCGCTCGTTGAAGTGAGCTACAACAGGAGCACGTTGGAGCACGTTGGAACATGCGACGCGAGCAAATCTCTACCCCCATCTCTAAAGGCAGGGAGAGACAGTAAGAGACGGTAAGAATTAAAGAAGAAGACAGATCCGTGAAAATCGCACGCGAGAGTTTAGAAAGGCGTACTACGCCGGCGGTCGAAGCGGGTGGACGGGCGAGTGAGCGTGTCTACGTTCCGGGAAGAGATCGTAAACGTCGAGAGATCGTACGCAATTCTCGTCTTAGCGGCGGCTACCGTGCTGCGCCCTCCGCGTCGCCGTCTGACCCAAATCCGCTCTTAATTCGTTCGTCCGTCTCGTCGAGAATCCCGGTTAGTACGATTGGTCCACGAGAAGTATAAATGCGATTGTACGGCGCCTGAGGGTGTCTGGCGCCGTAGGCGTGTGGCGACAAAAGCGCAGACGACGCTGTAAACCTCTGTTTTATCTCCGCCTTTATTTTATCTCGAATTTTTTGTCACGCGGCGACGTTTCCTCTCGACCGGACATACTCGTGGAAAGTAATGTAGAAAAGTTTTACGGCGAATTAATTGAGTGATTGATTTTTTTATATCGCCACGTGATGAATGAGATGTTTCTGAACGATATTCATATTTTTGATTTTAATATTGTGTGTTGTACGAGAAATTTTTTAAGCCTGTTGAATAGCTAAGTATAGGATAGAGAGATCCTTTCTATCTTGCAGTCAATTAACACGTTTGAAAAATTTATGTTATGATAAAAACGACATTCTTCTTTCTTTCTTTGTAACTTTATATATTGTTTAAACTCAATTTTTAAGTGCATGCAAGTGTTACTATTACTATTATTATTATTATTATTATTATTATTATTATTATTATTATTATTACTGAACATTAGGTTCTTTTTAAACGAATTTTTTGTGTGTACAATTTACTTTTTTTTCTTTTCTCTTCAATGTGAAAAAAAAGATAAAATATAAAACATGCAAGAAATTCGGTTAAAAAGAACAGACCTATTGTAGCGTTAGTTACATTCATCGCCTCTTCGCTTTCTTTCTCTCTCTCTCTCTCTCTCTCTTCAATACCCGAATATGTATATGTTTATCTCATTTTAAATGCAAAAATTTGTTGAGACTTCGAGTAACATGAACAGATCTTGCAGCAATCCAACAATATTGCAGTAACATTGCAATATTGCTGAAGTGCTCTATGCTATATATTTAAGATCATTTTAAATTAATACAGGATAGCACGTATTTTTTCTTCTAAAACGAAAACTGGAAAAGTAGAAATTTTTATCATTGAAGGTAATTACAAAAATTTTCACAGTTTCGTCTTAAAAGAAAGTTCGATCGCTAACCAAAACTGAACTTGACAATAACTATTTAAAGGGTAAAAGAAAAACTTTTTTCCTTAGGGCATAAACTTAGGTAAAAAGCTCCATCATCTTCAATTTTTCACTTTTCACGTTTCTTCCTTAGGAAAAAGTTATATGATCGCTGGACATTAATGATTACAGCAACAAGTAATTTGGATCCGAAGTGAAAATGTTAAATGGTTGTATCTGTACGATTAATACTGTGAAATTGTAAATATTGATACTTTGAATTGTAGATTAAAAAAATTTTTAGCTTTCCTCTATCAATCGTTGTAAGAAAATTTGCATTCTGTATTTCATTTAATAATTTATATACAAAATAAATAACAATAAATAAAGGTCAAAGTAAAAGTTAAACACATTTTAAATTGTGACACAATTAAATAAAATAAATTACAAATAAAAATAAAGAAAACACAGTTTAAATTCAAATATAAAACAAGTTTCGGCTATCGAATTGAGCTTCTTTAGAAATTTTTATCACAAAGATCACTGTACAAAATTAGTTATCGAAAATGCTCGCATATTTCTTATAATAACAGCTCGAATGAATCTTGATGTAGAACTCAACATTATTCGCATACGATTGGACAATCAAATGTCTCTTCTTTATTTTTATTTTTCTTTATTTGTAATTTATTTTATTTAATTGTGTCACAATTTAAAATGTGTTTGACTCTTTGTCCTTTATTTATTGTTATTTATTCTGTATTTCAAATAGTACTTTTAGCAATTAGGTATAATATTCATAACAGTAATTGAGGATTAAAATTCTAACCAGACTGCTTATTCTTTCTAAATTTTGATAATGTGAGGCCAACTTCACAGCGATATAGCGATACGTATACTAATTTAATGAAATTATGATTAATCGAATACGATCGGAAGCAACTTTATTATTTAACAACTTTATTATTTATCCATCATGTAACTTTTTCTTTAGAGCGGAAACGTGAAAAATAAAAATGTTTTGTATGTACATATGTACATACATACAAAAAATTTTGAAACATGATTGATTACAGGATATCCCCCAGTGATATTTTGTATTTTTGAAAAAACATCACATGAAAATGTACGAAAATACTATAATATTCATCACGTATATTATAAATTTTCCTAGTATTTCATATGCGATATTTTTTGAGAATAAGATCTCTGGTATAAGATACGTGTACATAAATTCAGAAGCATGACGCTCGATTTTCGGTCTCTGAATACAACAGAATCGCTCGCAGTTGCGACAACACGGACCCGATTGCGCCAGCAAATCAAGTTAAGCAAGCCCGACTAACTGATTCGGCAATCCTTCTTTTGATTATTACCCGCATAGATGTAAAATTGCTTACAAAGAAAAAGAGAAAATTTGCTCGACCGAAGTCGAGCTCAACGTGCTAAATATTAATTTACATAACGTTGACAACACAAACAACGCGGACATTTAATCCGGCTACGCGTACGAACGCCCGTTGTTGACTCGATGCTGTGGATCCGAAACGGTATGAGATATCAACGCAGATGTTATTACGTAGCTAATAATTAACGATGCAGATTGGACGGATGGTCTCCTTGTGCGTGGCTTCGGTTGCGTGCGATGTCGTGCGAACGTGTTTCCATTAGCACAACCGGCGCTCAAGTGTTTCGTGTGTTATTTTGGCGTGTTACATAATAGACTCCATTAAACCGGAGTTGATTTATAACGGCACGGTTTGCGAAATAATTCTGCAAACCGCGACACACGCGAGCTTACCAATATTCCACCACAATGTTTCTCATCACGAAAAACGTCATGCATGCCGAGAGCTCATACAATAGTATAATTAAATCTAATCAGGATGATAGCATAGACTTTTTTAGAACGTATTCGTAACACAAACATCATCATAAAGAGTATCATAAAATGTTTTAAACAATCTTTAAATATTTAAGATGTATTTTATAGATGTCTGTTAGATTCTTTATTGGTTTTCTCATCGCGAAGAATCTCATGCATGTTGAAGTTCATATACACTTAGGACAATTAAATCTATAATCAGAATGACAGTGCTATTTTAGAACATAAGATATAAAAAACATCGAAAATATAATATCTTTTAAACAATCTTTAAATTTAGATATTCTTTGAATTCTTGTATTTCTCATCGCAAAGTACGTCTGAATGTCATGTATGCCGAAAATCCATATATAACATAATTCAATCTGATCAAAGTGACAGTACAGACTTTTGTAGAACGTAGGTATTTAAATAACAAAGAAAAAAATAATCTATAATATCTTTAAATATTTAAGATGTATTTTAAACGTTTTTTGGATTCTTGTTTTTTTTTTCGTCGCGAAAAATATTATGCATGATGAGAGTCCAAAGATATATATGATAATTATAAATCTATACAGAATAGTAGCTAACTTTTTTAAAAATGTACACATCGAATAATAAATATCTGAAGAATATCGTAAAATCTAAATATTTAAATATTTAAATATTTAAATTTTCAAGATATATTTTATAAACATCTTTTAAGCTTTTAATCGAATTATTAATACAATCAATTTCAACTGGATTAAAATAAACGCACGAATTTATTATTCCATAAATAATCAGATAGAGATAAGATTTTCTTTCTCAAGTCATGTTTACAGCTTCGTTTGATCTAAAGTTTGATATATTCACTTGAATATTATTCATCATTTTCTCACTGCATTGGTAGAAAGAAATAGCCCGAGGACACTTCAGATATTTAATAACCTATCTATCTTGTATGAGATAAAATATCTTGGCGTGTCTATCGCCAAGTTAATATTTACATGACGATGACGAATGTCGTACGATCTTTCCCCGTAGTCTGACTCTAAAAAATTTATATTATTACGACATTTATGACGCAAGCATCGATGACTCGTTCGATTTCCACAGCAATCGTCGAATTGTTTTCCTCGAAATTCATTATGATGATTTTGACCGCAGAATCTTAGAGTCTAACTGCACGTTGCAGAGTTTATCGATCAGCCAGTGAAAGTAACGCTTCTTGATACAAATTTAGAAAGCCGACGGTGCCATCCGCATTTCAATGTAAATGATACTTCATTGCTATTTTAATTTAAAAATTAAGGTTTTATGAATATATTTCGGATATATATATATAGATGTGTGTGTGTGTGTGTAGGTATGTGTGTATGTGTGTATGTATGTTGTATGTGTGTGAAAGTCTTTCGCACATATATCGAAGAATACAAGATTATAATGTTTGTTTCTATTAATATAAATTAACTTTACTTACTTTTTACGACTTACTTCTCAATTTACTTCTCTATTTCTGGTGTTAAAGCCGACAGTGCTGTCCGCGTCTCAATGCAAATTGGTACTTTCTCGCTGTTTCACTTTAAAATTTACAATTTTATGGATATATTCCGAATATATCCATATATGTGAAAATTTTTCATATGTATATCAAAAAATATTAGAGTATAATGTTCAGTTTTATCAATAGATTAATTCTAATTACTTTTTACGATTTATTTATTTTTAGTTTCGTGAGAAACGTTAGAAAAAGATAAAGAGTAAATTAACCAAAATTAAAATTAATCTACATTATACACAAATATATAAATATATAGGTATATAAATTTTATATATATATATTAGGTGTTGGAATTAATTCGTAGCGTTTTACAAGTGATGGGAAGTACTTTCATTAATGTATTTTTTAATGCTCATGTGAAATAAATAACATTCTTTCATTAAAAAACGCTACAAATTAATTCCAACACCTAATATATATATATATATATATATAGTAGTAATGGAGATAATATGTGCCCTTAAGATTCATAGATGCATTTATTCGCTTTCCATGAATTTTAACATGGTGTTTTTTTTAGTATTCAATTACATATTAGCATATATAATACAGCATTGGTGTGCCGACATACGTCGTACGTATATATAATATATAATTTCTTTTTCTACAAAACTTGCTTAGCTCTATTCGATGATCATCCTGCATCGTTAAGAACGAATCTCAGGTTTTTATCCAGCACCGTAATAGACCCGACTTGCTGCTCTACATGCGGAACACAGGTGGAGGAAACGCGTCGCTTCCCGTTCTTTATATCTCAACACCGGAAATCCCAACAATCGTAATGCGCGAGTAGATAGAGACAGGAGAGGATGACCGTCAGTAGAAATCGATGATTCGCTTTAACTGCTTATTTGTCCGCTTTTGATAGTCACGGAGGAAGTTGGCTGTCGCGCTTTCACGACCATTGTACTATACTTTCGTCGACACTAATAATTCTTCAAAGCTGAGACACTTCCATTTAATATTATTCGAGGAGACCGCAGAGGAGGTCGATGCACTAGCATGACCGTGCAGGGACGTTCACAAAATATATTGAAAAGGCGATTAATTAAACGTGCGGCAGAACGTAGACTGACTCGTCGGTTCCTGGACGGCAAAAGCACTAATAGACTTAATGTACTTGGCAATTATTTCTTCTTATCGTCAGTCTCGAGCAGTGCAGCCGTATATCCGCGCGATACGGTCACATTGTAAACGAATCAGTCGTTGCGCCGAACATAAATAACGACTCACTTTTTTCATATCCTGTTATGAGAATTCGAATTCACTTAATATGTTATGCCCATATTCATAGTCAGTCTTATATTTAAGGCTTCCTTAAATTTATTTTCAGATACTGTACGAATTATTTCATTGGCTGCTGAGCATCTAAAGATAAATTTAAGAAAGTCTTAAGTACAAGGTCTGACTATGAATACGAGCATTAATCCTGTTTTATATTATATATAAAAAAATGTAAATAATTAAGTAATAATTATTTGATTCTAATATTTCAAAAGTTTATGTACCTATCTGCAAATTCATCATAAGTTTATTATAAGCATCAAATATATTCAAAATATTTTCGCAATCCTAGTAAGTTTAATACTTCTATCAAGAATTAAATTAAAACAAATTCGATTTGCTTACTATATGAAGTTTGGTATTATGTAAACTTCTCTCTTTGATCAATTTTATAATATTCTTCAAAAGAAAATTATTTCTTGTTTTGAGTACCCAATTATGAATTTTTCTAATATTCGTAATAAGTATATTTTAAGATTATAATCATTATTTAAAAGGAAGAAAGTAAATTGAATAATCACTTTTCTTAGCAATAAAATATTTTTCTGTGTGTATTTTATTTTATCCAAAATGCAGTTAATTTTCTTATTAATATTTTATTTAAAAACTTTATATGGTATTTATGATGATTTATTAATGTAAGATCTTTTCTGTGAATTTTTTTATTTTTTAGAGCTTTTTTATCAATATATAGAATTAACTGAACATTGCAATAGCCAAATGCGCGCCCGCTGTAAAGTGAGAGATGCTATATAGAAGACCTGTTTTGTTACTCGCTGGCATCTCATTGGTAATTTAATTCTAGTAGGAGACAAAATCATCAATGTTAATGAAACAAAACAAACCTCCTATGCAGTACGTCATTCTATTACAAGCGCTCGTTTGATTATCGTGATAATTAGTCTATTTTATATATCAATATTCTTGAGCATATTAATTCAAATGATATAATCATATAATAAATTTGGACAGAGGGACTTAATTGTATATCATATAACTTGGTGAAAATAAAAAAAAAGCGAATTTTTATATATGTATAAAAGAATATAATTTATAATTTCATTGCTCAGTATAATGCCTAATGAACTTACTCTTTATTTTTGTAATTTTTACTAACGTATATGATACACAATATGAATTGAATTGCAGAATAGAAAGATTATAGAGCATTCTTATGGACAAAAGTTTCATACGCATACTTTATATTAATTAACGAAAACGTGATGCTAACGATCGGAAACCGATAAATGAGCACAGGCAGACTTTAATTGAAATTAAAGTATCTAAATATAGATCAGTCGAGTATAGTAAATTAGTCGATAAACTGATAGATATCAACCAGTATATGAAATTATACCTCATTATAATTACTCGTTCACATTTGCATTTGCCATTTTCTCTTAGTTTAGAAAACCGGTTCATCGTCGCCGAAGTATGCAGGCAAACGACGAGACGTGAGCTCGCGCTTGTCTGTCTACTTTCTTGTTATCGTCGATTTGAGCCATTCTCGACAACAACGAGCGATGGATGCCGCGAAAGATGATGAAGGTTCGCATCACGACTAACTTTCTCTGCGTCGGTGGTACTGCCGTCAAGTAAATTTCTATCCAGCACACCTGTGCGTATTGTTTTAATTCTTGAATAATGACGCGAATCCAGACACTGTGATTACAACGGAATTTTGCAATTCTTAAAGAGGTCTTTCCTCGAGAATTCATTTAATATCACGCACAATAAATGTCAACGGACATGATTGCGCGTGAAAGAATTTTATTTTTTTAACAAATTATAAAAATGTGCAATTATATACACATTGAGAACAATTTCTGATTGAAAATGAATCAGAAGATTCTGATCATATTAACGATTCCTGTTCGTGCAAGTTTCTTTGCGTTTTTCGATAATTATAAATTATACTACATTTTATTATTTTCCAAAATGAAGTTCCAATATTTATTCTAGAAAGTTGAAAGTATGTTGATGAATTTTTAGAGATTTTTTTAATCGTTCTGAATAGGTGAAAAAAAACGGATGGATTTCTAGAGCCTCCCTCCCTCCCCCCCCCCCGTTAGTGAGGCACCAAATTGTACCTACTAGAGTAAGGGTTAATCAGAATTCTGGTTAAAAATTCACTAAAATTATAATAGATTTATAATAGAAAATTCCAATTTGTTCATTTTCATAATTTAATGCAAGCAGAATCTTTTTCCAGTACAGATTTCAAGTTGCATTTTAAATATTTGCGTTTACAACGTTTATGATTATGTTTAAGATGTTATGAAATGATTCCAAGAGAGCGTCAAATAGAATGTAGATAGCTATCTACAGTTACACGCGCGTGCATATGCATGGTTTGAAATATGTAAATATATTTACTTATATATGGATGAAAAATAATTCTGCCTGAACCATCAAAGTAATTATATAAGACAAACTAGAGAATTATATAAGACATTCAAACTCATTCTAGTTGCTAGAATATTAAAACTTTTTGCAGCATTGTCATCAACGCTTAAGTGTTCTATACCTCTATATAATTATTTTAATGGTTCACTAAATTATTTTCAGATCTATATCTAGTTTTTTTAGATATTTCAACAAAACCATTCTTTCCATGTACTCACTTCGTATTCTTCTTTATTGTAACAAGATAATATCATTGGAGATGTTACGACCTGTCCAATTGACCTCTGCTAGCTGCTCAAGTTTAGTCGCCTGTTCTGTAAGAGTTTTTGGCAGCCTTAATAAAGCGACATAACGAGTGACATAACGAACAAAAAAAAAACAGTTGGTAATGACATTAATCTTAATGAGACATAATCTAAGTAAAAGTAAATGTTAAGGTTATTGTAAGGTTATTCCTTCTTTCTCAGTTGTCGAGTATCCGTTAGAGCGAGTAAGATACGAATAATTCGTAGGTATAAATTATTCTAATGTCCTTAGACTGTGTAACGGAAACTTTAATGAAAATTACGTCCGTTCTGGTAACGCATGATTTACAGAATTTCACTCTTTCTTGCCGTCAACGTATCATTACTTCGTGAGCTTTCTTGAGCACGAGTCACGCACGCAGTTTAATCATCACAATGATAAATCGTGAATCTTGGCAAAATGAAAGAGTGAAATCTGGAAATCTACATCGCGTGTCCATCTTCATCGAAAACCCATACGATCGTTCGTTTGTTTCCATAAGACAATATTTTTTTTTAAAGGTTAATTTCAGCAGGATAAGTATCACGATTAGGACACTTCACACAAAATCGCGCATGAAAGTATTATTTTTGAGATAACGCGTACCAACAATGAGCCGAGATAAACTTGGGAATTCTTGCTAAAGTGAACTCTACACGATGCTCCTTCGCGACGTTGCTTAAGAGCTTTCCCCTTGTTTTTGTGAAAATGACCCCCTTCTCACAGGTGACTATTCACTCTCTTGCGAGGAAATTCTCAATGAGATAAAAGAAACGTTCACACGCGATTTGTCTCTCTTTCTCTCTCGCAACATTTTCTCTCCCTTTCTGACCTCTATAACATGAGATCTTGATTCCAAATACATTACACGTCAACGATTATTGCGAAATAGAATAACTCTTGAAATACAATATATATTGTTATTTTAATAACTTGTAAATCTTATTATATATTTATATAATTATTATATATTATATTTGGATTGCAATAAAGAAATAAAGAGTATTAATTTTCACTTTTTACTCATTCGCGGTATCCGTGACGTATAATTTTTTCCGCATCGAACATAGAGAAATCTTCGCCTTCGGCATTTTATTCAATAGGAAAGATGATACGGGCGTGGGTGTAGACATGGCTAAATCCGTTGTTCGTATCGGCTGTACAAGTTTAATGCGCATTACATAAGCAGATAAAAAACAGAGACGGCAAACATTCAGAAATTACATTCATGCGATAATATATCGTATTCAAATGTACGGCTTCTCAATTTATTATATACATTTATATACATATATATCACGCGAAGCTTGGTAGAATCTTCTTTATTTGATTACAGAATAGTTTATTGGCTTACTCGATCCAGATAAATCGATAAAAAAAAATATAGAATGTGACTTTACAATTTTTTCGAGTATATAGAATATCAGATAAGTCACAGTCTTTGTTCCGTGACATAAGAATCGTTTTGTGCCAAGCAGCTGGCAACAAAATCACTTAAAACAACATTTTAAAGACATTAGAATCTCTCAGTCGTCTTTTACATTATACATGTATTAATATGTACACATATTTATATAACATATACATATATTTATGTATTTAATCGAGAAATTACCGCAAGTTTACAATGGTCTGTTTTTGTGGGTAAATAAATATAGAAATTAATAGATATACCTAAATAAAGAACGATTTTGCTGAAAAGTATCTAAAAATTTAATTAGCTACAGATCTCAAAATAATTTTGTCGGATCAAAATAATTACGTAGAATGCTTAAACTGATTGTTGAAATGTCAAAACTTTTTTCACCATTACTCATCATGCTTAAGATTGCTACGTAATTATTTAGATGATTCAACAAAATTCAGATCTGCAGATCTACTTATCTAACTTTTTAGATATTTCAGTAAAATTATTCTTTTCATGTACGTATAGAAATTGCATTTTTAAGAGAAACAAGAACAATTTTGATCCAATGACGTTAAAATAAACACGCGCGTAACTGTCATGGAAAATTATGTATATCGTGATATGTTATCACAGGCGAATTAACAAGCGTTATCCATTGGCTGATTTGCTCATGTATATACGCACGCGAACGATAGTTATTTGTTCATTTCGTATCTACGTCCCGGTCACGTCCGATGTTGATAAAAGCGTGCCGAGTAGGTGCGACACCTGTTACGCGTAGATACGATAATTATAGTCATCGGCCTGTCGTCTGTTATTACGCACGTAGGAATCCGGGTACTTCGAGAATGTAGCGAGAGAGCCGTCGAACGACAGCTGCGAGCGTGTCTCGTCCGTTTTATTGACCGCGAGAATCCTAAAGTAACATCCACACTTTCCACTCGGTATCGTATCTCTAACTATTAACCCTTAAACGATCAAGAGAAACAGTCTCTCGACTCGAATTAATATTATATTAATCATACTTTAATTATTTCCCGACGACTGCTTTCTAGATTTTGTATCTGAAAAGAGACTAGAGATATATTTACAACAAAACGGAAGAATCCAATTTTAGAGAAACGATTTTTTTGTTTTGTTTTGTGGATCTGCTTCACAATAATGGCAATAATTAGCTTCTCTTACAATTTTTGTCACTAATATTATCTGTAAATTCGCAAAAATGGTAAATTGGCAAAAACTATTAATATAACAGCATCGTCTTCTGGCTATTTATACAGTATGCGCTGCGTGTGAATTGTGCCTTGTCAGTTTATAGAATAGCGGTTCTCAAACTGGTTCGTACAGTCATGAGACTTTACGAAGTGACAGGAACAAAAAAAGAGCACGTTACTGACCGGAATAAATCATGACAGAAATGAAGGCTTACTCTCCAAACCGCGTACAGCTGTCAGGAAAAACACATGCAGTCATGGCGTTTGCGTACAATTTATGCGTGAGGCTGCGCAAGATCTTGTCCGCGTGAAAAGGAGTTCCGCCGATCAACGAAGTCTAAGGATCGTTGCTTTGAAAAGAGATAGCAAGGTGAAACGGTGAAATATCCCGGCGGCGGAATATCGTACAGAATCTCTCCACTGTCGTACGCTTTTAATAAATTTACGTACTTCGCTTGAAAAATTAATCGCGGGACGATAGCCGGGACATTTCGTAGACGAAGATAACTTTTCTGCAGCGGAATGTACACGGATTGCTCGTCCCCGATAATAGGATACGTTCGCAATCACGCGACATACGCACGGTTTGCGAAACTCCTTCTCTATTTTGCTCCTACGCCAACTAAGTATCTCCGTGCATAAATCAAATCTCGCAGTCGTGTATCGCCATGGTGGCATGGGTAGATTGAACCACATTCCGGTGTGTGTGCGTTAGATGCACTTACGTGGACCCGTGTAACCTTTGTCTCAGAAAAAAAAAATAAACACCGTGACTAGGCGCGAGAGGTGACGCGGGAGAGTAGAAGAGAGCGAGAGAGTGCAACGGAATACTTGGACGGCTAGGCCGTAATTTAAATTTAATCTACCGGCGATTAAAGTCTCATTAGGCGATCGGATCAACGATTGGGTACTCGCCAACTGCTCGCTCGATTTAAACGCGTAATGCTTCGCCACCGTGCAATCTACGGATCGCGTTTCTACTGTGCCAGAGAGGGGTGAACAGTCGATTCTTATTAAAATACCGAGATACCGACGGATCCTCTGCAGAATCTACTACTAATCTAACTTCGTTAGATTGTCAAACTGTCCCCATAGAGAAGATTCTCTTAATACAACGTTATATTTATGTGATCGCAAAATAAACGTGGACAATGTACAGACTGGAGGAAAAAATATATTTATGTAAAAGCGTTTTTTGTTACACAAAGTTTGTTTATAAATTGCTATTAATGTTATAATAGGTTTAAATAAAATTAGCAATAACAGACTGGAAGAAAGATTGTGATCATATTTATGTAAGAGCATTTTTTACGTTACAAAAAGAGATTATAAATTGTAAAAACTTTAAATAAAATAAGTAAGAACATTTATAAAGCAACAGTGCGGATAAAAATTACATTATTTTAGCAAAGTTATTATTATTTATCAGAACCGTTTTTCTCTGAGATATTTTTAATAGTCGCAACCTTTTCACGAGACGTTCATTAGATCTCGCGGTTAACAATAGAAGTAAGCCGTTAAACATTGTGTTGCTTGGAGCAAACAGTCGTACAAGTTTCACGGTACTCTTGAATCTTTAGAAGCTAGGCAGGGTCGCACAATACAATCCACGAAAGATTAAATCTTTTGGCAGCTGACAGTAGGCTTTGTGCTTATTTCCGACCGACCTGCTTTAGCTCGTCGAACGCGTTGTCGTCTCTCATCTCTCGCTGTCTCTCGAGGCGTATATTTTCGCTCGTTCGAGGCCCTGAGGTATTTGAATCTGAGAGAGAGAGAGAGCCCTTTCTGCCCATTCAAAACATGTTTTTGCGAGAATAGCACAACGTCTGATAAGTGTACGAGTAATGTGCGTGAGCGATGCAGAAAGAAAACCGTAAATTTTCTTATGACCATTGAATTGTCAACATTATTTAATCACATGCATTTCTCTTCTTGGAACTATGTACAGCAAATGTATATTTTTACTGTATATGTTTAGAAATAATATAAATTAATATATTAATAATTATAAATGTTTTAATATAATATATTATTAAAAATAATATAAATTAGATATTGTGATAAATTTTCAAATGTTGATAGATTGCTTCGATTTTAATGAAATAATACTATTTACTAAGTTATTTTAGAAAACTCTACATATATTTATAAATTAATAATTTTAATATTTTTTTTGTGACAGAAATATATATTTGAAAAACCTACTATTTTAATAATAAATTGAACTATTGTCAAGAAGTAAACTTTCGCTCTATTTTTTTCTGAAAGCTATACTTTCTAGACTTGTTTTCTTTCCTCTCTCTCATTCTCCTCCTAGTATAATTACGGACTTCTTCCATTCTAAATGCAGCAAAGTGCTGTAAACAAGGCGCGGTGAGCAATACCGATCTTTTTACAAGTTGTCGATAAGTGTGTGCCAAATCTATATAACGCACGTCGTACTTTTGTCCAGAATTTCCGAACGCCGATGTTACATGGAAGAAGATGGCAGTGGAGTAGTCGCAAAAATGCGTCTGTTTAAAATTAATACTATCCGCAGACCGATAAATCCTCTCGATGCTTCGCGGAAACGCATGGAAAACGTTGAAAATGAGCCAGTAACCGAGCAAACGAGGACAGCTGAAACGAGCGATGCGGAACACGATGCACCTATCGCGTAAGCGTAGTCCTCGCGCGTAACAATTATCGACGATAGCCGTTCATAAACTCGCATACTCGGTTACGCTCGCGGCTAAAGACGGCAAAGGCGTGCTCAAAGGCGGACTAACTCCGTCGACTCCGCTTTCTTCCGTTTCGATGTTCTCATTAATTTAATGGGCGTACAGCAGGAATACCCATTACACTTCTAAACCGCAAAATTAGATCCGTGACTTTATGGATGGTGTGATCCATGATTTTTACGTTTTTCGCGATATATCTGCTTTTCGACGCAACAAGGCTATATAGACGGGATTTTTGTATTTTCTTTGCGAGAGGTGGAGAGGAGGTATTATATATTTCCTTGAAAGGCCTTGCGCGCCTCGAATTCGTTTCGAACACTGTTTCTGTTTCTTGCGCCTTCTTCCGTAATAGAATCGTGTTAATGCTAACTAGATACTTATACTTGTTCATTTTGCTAACGTGATCCAATTCAAGTGCGCACGTAACGTCGGCCGTGGGTTCTTTGTGGTGCATCCGTCCTCCGCCGCGCCGCCAGTCTGTCATTGGCGCGTATACCGCGAGGATGTCATTGACCCCATCCTTAGGATCCTTAAGACGCAAAAACTCACACGCGAGATACCGTTGGCACGAGTCACCGACATAGATGCACCTGTTCCGCGCCGCCGCTAGTGACGATGCAACGTAAGCGCCGGCGAGCGCTTACGAGCTCCTTCGCTTCTTCTTCTTCGCCTCCGCGTTCCGCGCGAGAGGACTCTACGCAGGTCGCCGATATCGTGACGATGCCGTTTTAGTCCATCACTCTTCGGCTCGGTGCGAATTACGTGACCAGCGGTGCCGCATCGTTGCGCGAAAAAGGAAGAAAGAGAGAACGTAACAATTAATAAAAAGAGTCACTTTCCGGGTTCTTGTCTCAGTTCTTACTTGTTTACATTGCGCGCGATAAATTAGTTCCGCATTAAATTTTTATACTGTCTTGAAGTCAAAACGTATAAAGCGATGATTCATTGAGTCAAAAATATGAATTACTAATAAGAATATTTTCAGTATTAAACAAAAAATTTTTTAGGATCGTAAACGTGAATACACAATGAGTAAGAAGTGCCTTAAACGGTCAAGCTGGATCTTAAGTGCTCAAATAATTTGATGTGAATTTACATATTACCATACATAGTAATGATTTAAATTGCGTGCCGAATTGATTTTTTGGTCTTGATTATTAAATTAACTAGCAATTTATTACTCGATATATTCTTATTAATCTATAAATTCTTATTATGATATTATAGATATATTCTTATTATATAAGTTATTTATTGATTTTAATATATTATCAATAAGTCTTTCTAAAATTACTTTAAAATTTAAAAGATCGAGGTAAAATAACTAGTCTGCGACTTGCAATTAAACGAAGATATTTTTGAAATCTATTTAATCAAATGTTTTTTTTAATTCTTTTTTTACATAACAATATATTATAGATATATTCTTATTATATACTTATTATATAAGTAAGTGTATGTTATCAATAAGTAATAATTCGATACTATCATAGGGCATCTTAGAAAGACTTACTGATAACATATTAAAATCAGTAAATAACTTTATATAATAAGAATATATCTAATATCATAATAAAAATATATTTTCTGACAAATTTAATATTTTTACGTAATACTGTTATGTAAAAAAAGAATTAAAAAAACATTCGATTAAATAGATTTAAAAAATATCTTCGTTTAATTGCAAGCTACTAGGTTAATTATTTTACCTCGATCTTTTAAATTTTAAAGTAGGACAAGAAGTTCGGAATTTATTAAAGCCAAGTATGAATCAATTTGTTGGAAAAGTAATTATAGAGTAATTATAGAGAATAATTACGAGTCGTAACGGATGTTATAAAATAAAATAGACTTTCAGAGATTTTAGGATTCGCGTACCAATGACGAAAAAGTCCTCGTCGCGTCATATCGCGCTGCATCTTGTCTCGTCGCGATGCGGCATTCCAGCGCGTCCTTCACCTCAGAGAGAGAGGAGTACTCGCGTTTTATTTTCATGCTTTCGGTTGGCGCTCGTGCAATTGCATAACGGTCACGCACATACACGCACATTCCC
This sequence comes from Acromyrmex echinatior, assembly GCF_024713525.1. Classification (NCBI taxonomy): domain Eukaryota; kingdom Metazoa; phylum Arthropoda; class Insecta; order Hymenoptera; family Formicidae; genus Acromyrmex; species Acromyrmex echinatior. Next base: position 6,847,181 of record NC_141855.1, on the reverse strand, counting down.
ACGTGCACGTACGCACGAACGGCGACATGCACGACGAGAGAGAGAGAGAGAGAGAGAGAGAGACGCGTGCAGGATCGCTGACTTTTCACATTGCACGTGAAATGCGCGTTACTCCCGCTCTTGCGCTGCATAAAAAATGCGTTCGCGACGCAAAGTTGCGACGATGCGCGGTATGATAGCTGGTAATTCGCTAAAATATGCGTCGCCGTTTCAGATAGGCGAGAGCATTTAACATCACCGTATACAGCCGGTCGCTTATTCATGCAATTTTACAGCTTTCGACGCCGCGCACTCACGCGGCTGTACGCGAATAACGGTACCTCGTAAAATTATTTTGCAAAGCCAGGTAGCACGGGAATAGTCTCGGGCTTTAATCTTAATCCAATGGATCTTATGGTACAATATGGAGCGAAGCATATGTTGGAAATCACGAAGCATCCGTTAATTATTTGCCTTTAAGCAAGTTGCTCCGGTACACTTTTCGTTCCAAAATTAGTTCGTCAAGTTGTATCGATATTTTTATTCTCGTAAAATTCATAATTTGATAAGTATAACGAGAGACGTAATTATATAATATTTTGTAATAACATAATAATATACAATAATGTAATAAGGCTCGCAGTGCATATATATTCACGCATATATTATTAGAAATAAGAACGATGCATAACCGTCAACATTAATTATTGTTTACTGTCGTTCTATTCCGAAAGCGCGTCAAAACACGGAAGCGTTTATGGATAAACTTGTCACGATTACGGCTCGTTTCTTACAACGAGCGAATGGCAAACGACAGAGCAATTATTCGTACACTCCCTAACCGATCCGCGAACGACGGTTCCCATGCGCGTAATACGCGCGCTCGTTACGAGGCGCATTTCCGCTCGAGCGTTAAGTAAGAAAACGCCCGGTAGACTCGCTCGCGCGTAAACAGCTGTCGCTTGGAATTGTACGCGCTTCGTGTTCGAAAGACGCGGTACTTCTCAAGTGGATGTGGCCGCCGGTCGATTAACGGATTAATCGCTCGTCTCCGCGCTTTCATCGGCAGCTGACGTGCGCGCCCGATAAATACGGCGACCCGTTAAGAACGCTAACGGGAATGTCGATATTTCGCGACGACTGACGGATCGCGCGATTTCACATTGCGATTGACAGTCTCTCTCTCTCTCTCTCTCTCTCTCTCTCTCTCTCTCTCTCTCTCTCCCCCACGAATTTCGCTTGCAAGGACATTCATTGTTTCAGCGAGTTCTCTTGCGAATTTTCTATTGTGCCACATTCTCAGTAAATATAACGAAAAACAAGGCAGAACTTAATAAAAATTTGTCTATCCGCAATCTGATATCTTTTATAGATTATACATTTTAATTGTACATTTGTGGGTATTAAGGAATACTTTTTTATCATTTAAATTATATAAAACATGTTATATGTATATCGAAATTATATATTTTGTCGTTATTTTCTTATTGCATTATGTTACGTTATGTTTGCATTATGATTAGTTGCTGATATTAAACTTTGTCTGGGGTATCAAAAATTAACTTCAATTATTTAAAAGTATTAACTCGGGAATAGTCACCTGGGGTATTTTTATATCGTATATATTGTTTTGCGTGGATATTATTTAATATATTTTCTTTCTTTTTTAAAAACTATTTCTTATGAACTTTTGAATACAATATTCCAAAAACGAAAATGAGCAAATATATTTAAAAAACGTCACATTAATTGAAACTTACATTTACTGTCATAATAAGCTATTTAACGTACTTATTCCGTTTATTTGTTTGATTTCTACTTATCTTTTTAAAAAATTATGATTAAATGTCCATATATATAATATTCTCAAATACTATTAGGTGTTGGAATTAATTCGTAGCGTTTTTAATGAAAGAATGTTATTTATTTCACATGAGCATTAAAAAATACATTAATGAAAGTACTTCCCATCACTTGTAAAACGCTACGAATTAATTCCAACACCTAATAATAAATCAAATACTAAGAAAATAATATACATTATGTTGTTAATAATGATTTTAATTGAAATGTAAATCACAGGTAATTAAAAAAATCAGATATTTATTCCAAGGTTAACATCCATTTAAATTATGCATAATTTATGAATTATGAATTCTTCTTAATTTCACAAAACAGAATTATGTGAAATAACCAGAACACTGCATTTGTATAAATGCATAAACATTCTTTAAAATCAATACAAATATTATTGTATTAGTTTTTATTATTTTAGAGTTAAGTATTAGATAAAAATAAGGAATGTCAAATAACTTGAAACATAAATGTTCGATTTTGTGTGCTTCTCGATATAATATACTTGAAATATATTCAAATGGCACGAGTCAGTTGTACGATTGAAGTTTATACTGGTGCAATATTACTGTTAGCTACGGTTACGCAATAGTGAGCTAGATTCTTCAGAGATGATAAGTGTGTTACATAAGATTTCTAGTTCGATTGTAACGACATGATTTTTACAGTAATTCGCGCCTAGATTCTCATCGGTGTGAAACTCGAGATTTTCGCAATTCATTGGAGAAACCATCAATCGACTTACGAGTATATTTCTTTAATCTAGTTAAATCTTATGTTGTTTTATTTGCAATAAAAATACGTGAAGATACGCTTTTCTTATTTTATCCTAAGAAAAAGACATGGTACAAAGCTCAGTGCAATCGCGAGCTCCGCTTTTTCTCGTCGAGTCGACGCTGCGTAACGGAAAGTTGGTAACAGTCAGTAATAATAAAGGAATAACGGAGCATTTCCGCAGTTTAAAACACGACTCGACGATTCTTCTTAGTATTAACTTCAATCGAGTTTGGACTCGGGTGTAATGCTCCTAGATGCATCATTGTTGAAAACAGCGTCTAAAAATGTGCATGCACGTAATTTCGTTTTGTAATTCATTCGGTTATAACGGATTCGAATAGCATGCATTTGCACATTCACGATGCTGTATTAATGAAAACTTACAATTAGCGTTGAATCGGTAGATTCAAAAATATACTTCATGCACGCTATTATTACGTAATTACGACACACACAATTATGTAATATTAATTATTACAATATTAAGGAAGTGTTTAATACTAATGTTTTAATACGCTAGTATTAGACAATTCTCATTAATATTCGCTTTAATTTTCAACAGATTTTTATATATTTTTGTAATCCACTTCTATTTATTCCTTATAGTTTCCTTATAAATATATATATATATATATATATATATTAAAATTATAAGATTAAAGAATTTAGCGAATAATAGGCACATTACTTAAATAGATGCAATACATTTATTAATTAATAGCCACTCATTTTTATTACCTTAATCTCATACATTGAAATTCTCACGGCGATTTAATATGTCGGCAACGAAATTAATCGTCAGACATAAACTCTACGCAACTTAGTACAGTGAGAGAATGCCGATGAAACGCTTTGCGCTTCCTCTCCCACGCCACACCCGCCTCTTCAACGCACTTAAGACGCAGCCGGCTTAATTCGAACATCCGTGCTTTACGAGGATGCGTAAACCTCAGCCGGCGCAAGAAATCACAATCCCGTCAGGAATAACAGAATAACTCGGTGCCGTATTTTCGAGGCGTGGAAAATAAGAGAGAGAGAGAGAGAGAGAAGAGAAGAGGTGGCAAGACAATGACGAACGATTCATCGGTGCAAAAAGATGATGACGAGGAGAACGCGAGCATGGCTTACGTAAAAGCAAGCACCTGCCTCATTGTGAAGTGGTCGGCCATTCTCCTCGTACCCACGAGAGAGAACCTCCTTTACTTACCTACCTTCCTTCACCCGTTTGCCCCCGCCGTTCCTCTGAATACTTCGTTCCAGATATTTGATACTTCTCCATCTCTCGCAGCTGATACCGTGGCGAAATATCGCGCGGTTGCAACGCCAATCGAACGATATATATAAGTATATGCACCAGAAAACGACGATCGATTCGGCTCGATCACGCATCATCGTCGTGGAAAGTATAATAGAAAGCGGCGCGCGTTCCTCCGTCCCTTCAAGGACGCGAAGGATCGTCCGCCACACCTTCTTGGCTATTATTATTATTCAACAGAACCGGCCGGAAAGAATCCTTGACAATGGGAGAGTCCAGAAAGGGCGAGGGATTGATCTTGCCTCGACCTTAAGGTCAGCCCTATCCAATGTCGCTTGGAGCTAGCCCTGGTTAAGCAAATTCTCTCCTCCGTATATATCATCGCGCAGGTAAAATTATTATACAGGCTAAAAAAAACGGCTAACCACTAAACCGGATTTATCTAATCTGGATTATTAATGCAATTCGACATTAATGTACGGTGTAAAATGTGATTCTGCGCTGTATCTATGATTGTACACACAGATGCATTGCAACCTTCCGATTCTCTAATCATATATTTAGATCTCTGGACTTTCTAAGATTGCAATAATTTTAATATTGAGATATATGCATATATATATTATCTTGAACCGAATATAAAATACATATAAACAATTTTACTGTATGTATATTAATATACGTTTATAAAGATATGAAGAAGTTGCTCATTTTTTCGCTGTATAAACATACATCGAACAATTCGATAATAAATTTTTTTTAATAAGTATATTAATATATACATAGAATGTATACTTAAAAGGAAATTCTAATATATTAAATATAAGTAAAATATCTAATGATCCTCCATGGTTATTAATTCATAAATAATATATTTATGAGACGATAATATATCATTTGCAAACAATTGGAATGTATGTTATTAACGAAGTTAACTGTAAAGTACAAAACTCAAAAACCTAATTTGTATTTGACTTCCGTAATTGGTTGTGAGGAGAATTCAAATCCAGCGTCGAAATGTTTGCAGTTAATCTTCAAGTAGGTAGCTAATGGCTACAGCATTCTATACGCATAGTTATCTTAAAATAATCTTGTTCTAGAAAAGGAAAATAAAAAGAATTGTTTTTAAAGTTAACTATTTTTACATTCCTGTATTTCATAAGAATATAAATATAGTGTAAATTTAACTCTATACATGAAAAATATAATTAGAGAAATAAAATTTATTTGAGATATTCTCGCTTACCTTTAAAGATTTACTTGACAAGTACATTTCACTCGTTTGCGAATTATATTTTCTCACCTTATAAATATATTATTATTTACACATGAATAACCGCGAAAATTCATTAAGCATCTCACTTATACTTGATTTATTCTTAGAGTCATGAAATTATTTCAATATATTTTTATTTCAATATATTAAACAATTTTTCAATTTTTAATTATAAATGCAATAAGAATGCTATATATAATATAATTAAACATAATAACAGAAAGCAACATCATTATCTCTCAAGTGTCTGGTAATTTGCGATAGTGCGACGTTTAAAGAATGTCGATATTGCGACAGTCATAAACATTACGCTATGTGAAATAAAAAGACACTGTATATAGTAGATTTGAATCAACAACGGCAAGAGGAAGAGTTTCGACAGCATTAAAAGCGCTGCTCAAAATTTCTCTCGCGATCGTTAAGGCCGCGCAACGTCTGAGTATTGCAACGCGTATATATGTGAATCTTAATCGAGCGAGATCGCTGTCTGAAGATGGATAATGATACCACGTCGCTACTTCGATGGTACGTAATTTCCCGCGTTTGAACAAGCTTTATTACCCGACCGTCTCTCATTCTGCGTCTACAAACTTCGCCATCGCGTCTCTCTTTGATTAAACGAAGGGAAGCGGCTTCGACGTGACGAGTGCACGAAGGACGAATACCGAGTATACCGTGAGCACCTTTTTCACCGTGCGCATCGTTCCGCGACCGCGTCCTACGATTGTATTCGATTCGCGACGGTGTTAATCGAGGGAATCGTCGAAGGCACGCCGCAATCACCGCAGCAGCCGCAACTCGTCGACAGTATAATATACCTACGCGATGGCGGACGGGCATCTAGGAAAAACTTTCCCGAAGGCCCAATTCCCACGATCCGCGTCGAGGCCTCTTACACTTTATACACCTTCGGCGGCCGGCCGTGTACAACGTATAGATCGGCCGTCGCCGCCGCCGCCACGCTGCTGCGGCTACCTAAGTGCATTCTGCGCACAATGCGCACAATGCGCGCAAGGTGCACGTACAAGCGCGCGTATACGCTCGCCTCTTTGGAAAGCGACGGGAAAAAGCAAACCTGTGTCGAACTCGGTCGCCGCTTCAGTGACGTACGGTCGATGCATCATGACGAGAGTGAGAGGTCGTGAGAGTTGAAGCTGCGAGGTGCATGTCGAACCGCGTGTATAAATGTGTCAGAAATGGAAATCTGAGCCTTGCGACTTCGAGAAACTGAAATTTTGATACCGCCAGCTGTTTTCACCGATGTCCACAGTAACTTTCGAACGATAATTTAAATACTGTCGTATTTATCTAATTTTAGATTTATCTAATTTTTGAAAAAATAATTATTTCTATTAAAACTATGAAAACTGATCGTTGCTTTGGCATTGTTTCTGTGAGAGAATTTATGACTATACATTGGATTTTCTATACAGACAAAATATGAAAATATACACAAAATATGCATAAATTACGACTTATTTGCACGGAAAGATTTTACTGCAGTATCTAGCTTACTGAAATATTTAACTTACAGATTTGAAAATTTGTTGGACATCGAAATAGTTGTGTAAAATTAGTTACTAAAATGTTAAAATGTTTTCGCAATATTGTCATCAAGTTAGCATTGTAACATAATTATTTTGATGGGCGAATAAAATTATTTTCAGATCTGTATCTAGCTAAATTTTTAGATATTTCAGCAAAACTTCTTTCCGTGTGTATAAACACTTTCATGTCCATGAAAATCTTTTACATTAATCGTGAAATCTTTATTAAAGTCAAATCTTATTAAAGTATATAAAGTATCTGTAGATTTAATTTCGGAGTGAATTTCAGAAAATAACGATGTTGAACATATAGTATATGAAGTCATCATGATATACGATTTTGAAAGAGAGACCAATCGCCTCATTAGCAGTTTCGAGTGGTACATGTAACCACGTGGAATATCGCCAAAAGTGGTCGCATGACGCGATCTACCTGGTATCCCTGATCTATATTTGTAATGAAGAGAACGACCGATGGGATATGCGATCAATCGTATTCGCTGCCAAGTGCTGTCCGTGTCTTCGATTCTTCCTGCTTTAAATGACCCCGCGGCTCTAAGTGCCAGCACGAAACTAACTCTTCAAGTGTTACTATTAATTCCGCTATTATTAGAAAAATTTAGTAATAGTGAATTTATTGATGATAAATTTATAAATTTAATGCAATATTTTTCCTAGAATTAAAAGTGCAATTATTAATAATATTTTTAATGCTCGCACTTATACATATTGCAATATCAATTCCCATTTCTACTAATAAAGATTAACTTTATCTCGACTCATCTTATCCCTTTATCTTTTTCTAATTCTTACAACTAAAAAAGATGAAGAGTAAATTAAACTGAGATTAAAGATAATCTATATTATCAGAAATGAACAAAGGAATTACAAATTAGTGATAGAACTAATTTATATGAGAATGTTAATTGGTTTGCTTGTTTAATAATTATTTTACTTTTTTTTTTTTTTTAGAAATCATTGCATTTTTTAAATAGGTCAATATTAGCGTCGCTGGCGTCTGCCTCGTAACCGACGAGTTTTCAGAAATACGATCGAATTGCATCGAACTTCCCTTGCCTTTCCCTCTTCAAGGACGATCCTTTTCATTTTCGATGCAGGCATTATGTCGTACGTACATACAGGTGCCCGTAAAACGATCGCGCGATCATTTTGCGCACGCATAAATCATTCGAGATTTAATGCGACGGCATAACGAGTTCTCGCCTCGGCTGCGACGATCGTCGTCGCCGTCGCTGTCGTCGTTGTCGTCTAAGGTGAAGGCTGGTGAAAAAGAGTGGGTTCCTTTCTCTCCTTCTTAAGACGACAGACACGCGGCCCCGCTGGATAGAAAGGATCCGCGCCGAGAATTAATCTCGTTCCGCGTAAGTATGTATAAGCCCGGAGATAATGAGATATACAGCGTTCAGTCTATCTTCCCCGTTCGCCCTCTTCTTTGTACGCTGCATTATGTGCACACATACACGTTAGATGTTCTGTGCGAGAAACACACAGAACAGATCGGGAGTGGCACGCGCGTGCACCATTATTGCAACTCGCATCCCCGCAATTGTTGGGCTGCGCGAGCAGTAGCAAGGACGACTGCATTCGGATTGTAATTCGCCTTTGTTACACGTAACTCGAAACGCGTCCGCTCGATAATCATTCCTCATTGTCTACTTTTGTTCTGTTGTCACGCATTTTGTCCTTTTCGTAATTGTTCTAATTAGCATCTTTATCGAAGAATCACACATTGCGTACGAAGATGAATTTCAGTAAGGAATTTTCACGTATTTCTTATTATTTTCCTTTGTTGTATTATTGTCATGTTTTTCATCTTACTCTTTTTTTCTGTTGTCTTAATTATTATTCGCGAGATATGCAGTGAAATAAAAATTGGTATTTGCGTTAATTTTATTATTGCAATTGTTTATTTTATACACTAACAAAATTTCTGGTTGAAAATGGATCAGAATTTTTTTAATTCTTTATTCAATTTATTAGTATTTTAGTTGAGATAATCGGAATTCTGGTTGATATAATATGTCTAGTAAAATTGTTAGAATTCTTATTTCTACCAGAATAATTATAATCAATCGGAATTCTAGTTATCTCAACTTTCTAGATTTAACCACGAAATTCTTATTCATCCATTTTCCATCAGAATTACTATTTAATTCAACCAGACTATTTTTCTCTCGATTTTTCTCAATGTATGTATTACATTTGACAAAATTGAAGGGAACGTTCGCGAACGCGATAGACCGTTTCGATTTACATCGGATTTACTTCCTGCTGCAGTACGTAATAGAATCAGCACTTCGATATATCGAGTAGTACCGATATCCTTCGCTCTCCGTTGCAGAGATAAGTGCGATCAATTTTATCTCCCGTATTTTACATAACGCTGTTATCTATCGGGGCGCATCGAGAAGTCTGATCGCGCGTTAAATCACTCTCTTAAATAGCGAATTAACATACATACCGATCAATATCGGCGCACGCCTTAGATTCTGCCGCTTCGGTTCTGCTCCACATTAGCACGAGGATATATGATAATGCGCATAAAAATTGTCTATTGTCCACGCATCGTTTAACATCTAGTAGTCCAGGTCCTGTCCAGAGCCTATCTTTCGTGTCTCTCGTCGACTTCCGATGTCGACGACGAGATTTTTTCCCAGTCGACATCAACTAAAAGTAACATACATCGAGTGCCTTCCATTTAGTGACACAAGTTGACACAAATGACATTCCATCTTCTTTACATTCCATGAGACAGAAAGATACTGGTGTCGACTTGTGTCACTAAATGGAAGGCACTCATCGATATTATAATTTTGTACTCAACAATATAAATGTAATATGATACATGGTCTTACATAACAGTTACATTGTTGAGGACGAAATTATAATATTGATGTTATGTTTTAGTTGTGTCGACTGAATTGTTGTTCTTTCACGATATTATGCTTTAAATGTACAAGTGTTATCGCTCAGAGATGTCTCGGAAGTGTCATATCGTTTATTTGCTGTATCAACATAACTTAAAAATTGTCAATGTTTTAGTTACTTGTACAAAAAGGCATTTAAACATCAAGAGAAAGAATGTAATTTAATAAAAGAACTTTATTCCTCAATCGATTATTACAAAAAAAATTGCATTTTAAAATTGCTATTAGAAAATTTCAATGATTCGAAACATTGAAATTTATTATCTGAAAAACTTTCTTGTTGAACTGTGTCATTGTTGCAGCAAATGAGCGATATCTTATCTCGTATAAGATAGAGAAAATCTCAATGTCAGAATCTTAAGCGTATTGACGAGAATGGCAGCGAGTCTCGGAGCTTAGTGAGCAAGATCCGCGAGCGTTTTCCCAGTGGAATGTGTTGCGGGCGTCGACAGCTGTTACATCAGCAATAGACCAAGTAACCCCGTAGAATCTACGGTAACAGGCGGTGAGCCGCGCGGTAAAAGGTCTTCTATTCTTCGGGTGAGCCCGTGTGTGCTGGATATATCGCGTCGGGTTGTATAACGTGAGGTAAACGCGCGCTTTACCTGCAGCCAGAAAGCGCTTACGTTACGTTACAGCCACGAAGCCACGCCTCGAGAAACGTTTCCTCGTTCCACGGAAGGAGATTACTCGCGCCGAACTCGCTTACGGCACGGCACGGCGTGGCTCACGACAAGTATGTATTCGTTATTTTCGCGCGATCGATTACACGCCAAGATTCTAATGTAATCCCGCATTTGATTCAGTACCGTTATTATATCAATGCAATAAAGGGGGCCTACGATATTTCCACTTCTACGCACTTTGTTGCCTATGCTCTTTGCAAGTTTTCTCTTCCTCCGAATAATCCTTAGGTGAAGCTGTTTTAGTGCAGTTTAAAAGCTTGTCCTCGCTAAAGCCGGTCAGTACACTGACATCTTCTATTTTTATAAAAAAAAAAGAACATACTCGTACTTCCTCATACTTTCAATTAAATCGACCGCATATGTCTTTCAGGAAATTATACAACGGAAAGTATACAACGGATATTGTGATATTATAAAACGATGGAAACTCGCAAACAAATATTTAAACGATATGATGAACTTAAAATAAATTAAGTTAATTCCTCGCCGTCGTATTAATTTTAAGAAAGATAATGTATTGACATTTTTAAATGTAAATCACATCGGGTTGCGAATTAGATTTCTCACAAGTCGAGAGTAATTAATTCAATCTCGCGAAAAAAAAAGAGAGGGAGAATGGCGTTGACTTTCGCTTATTATAAAATAAGATCAGCGATCTAATCGGTGTGACACCGCGTTAGTCGTCACCATGCCACAGTAATTTATCTAATTAACCTCACGAGCTTCAGGGCGCGCCGGATGACGATCTTTAAATCCACAAACGATTCATCGAGGCGATTGTTAAGCTACAGTGATGACATGAATGCATTTCGAAAATTGTCAAGTTTTCCTCCATTTTTAGATAAGGAAGTGTTAATTGCTATCAACAAATTCTTCCACTGTACGACCTATAATCTTCGCGAGTGAGAAGTAAATTAACGAGATCTAATTAATGAAAAACACGCGCGCTTATATACTTATTCTCTTATGATAGGTGGTTCATTCTCACTTCCGTTCCGTTAGAATAAAATTATTTTAGAGAGTTAGAGAGCCAGATCTCTCTCTCTCTCTCTCTCTCTCTCTCTCTCTCTCTCTCTCTCTCTCTCTTTCTCCTGTATGTCTTTCAATTTATGTTATGTGAAATCGATTGGAACAAAATTGCAATAATTAAAATTATAAAAACATTCTCGCGTAAGTTTAATTAGATTGGATTTTCATTTTCATTTTTTTCTAGCGATTTTATGAAGACCGAAACTTTTAATAAACTGCCGTAACTTTTCAATGATTTTTATAACTTCTCTGAAAGAATTTATCGATTAACTTCGATGGACTTTAATGCAAAATTACGCGGAGAGGAAATTGAGGAATTAAAAATAAAATTAACTTTAAAGCAAATATGTTGAGAAAGAGACTTTTATATATATTTACTACACGAATCACGTATAAATAAAACATCCTTCTATATATACGTGCAAACAATCTGTCCAGTATGGTGTTTCCGTTCATGGATATTCTCATACGCATATGATATTACATCTCGACTTTTTCGTTATCCGAGAGTCGTGAAACGAGATCCCGGACATCCCCCGCAAGACGAGTTTTAACATAGTTTCCGTCTTTGTGTAGTAATTAAATCTCCATTTTCGAAAACAAAACTACTTTTAACTGTTATTCTATATCCCTTTTACAATTTCTTCTTCCGTTCTCTTTTCTTTTTTTAAAAAAATTGATTTAATTGGTTTGTAAATTGATTGTCTAAATATGCTCAATCATTGACATTTTAAAAAGGTACCATTAATAATAATCGGTAGTAGTGGAAATTATTTCTACATATAAATATTTATTTATCCAAGTAAGATGTAGAATGATGTAGTTGCATCATCATTATTCTTACGTATATGTATAAAATAATTTTAAGATTAATGATTTTTTAATATTAACTTAACAGAAACAAATGAGAGACTTAATATACGACTGAAAAAGGCTGACAGTAAAGTCGAAATTTATTCTACATTACACAATTGTAATTTGTCAATACACGATACTTATTTTTACAACATTTTTTCCTTGATTATGGCCTTTATTTCACTCATCTTTGAATTTATTATTACAATAACAAACGGATCTTATAATATATTGTATAAAATTAAACATTTAACATTTAAACATACAAATATAACGTAAAAAGAATTACGTTCGTTTTGAGGGGGTGCTACCTGAGGCTTGACTATGGCTTGAGTATAGGCTTGAGCGATACCGGAGTATTTTGTTTTGCCGAGCAATGTCTACGGAAGAAGACGATTAGTCGCGGATTTAGACAACAGCTGCATCGTGCAGCACGCAACACGCGTGACGCACCGCTAACACTCGAGAGTCCCTCGTTCTTTATTTTGTCAATTTTTAGACTCGACCGACTTCGATGCCGAAGAGAAAAATATAACGGATCAACATCACGGAAGTTATTAGAGATATTAAAAAATTCTCTTTTATATGTACACGTATGTAAGAAATTAACAATCAAATGGGTATGCCGTTTGAACGAAATTTGAAGCGATCTGAAAATGATCAGATATCAAACTGTAGTTATAAGGAGTTAAATCATTTTTAGCTAAGCAGCTGATATTGATTGAGAAACTTTTGTATTATTATCAGCATCAATGAGATACATAAAAAATCTTTATTATTGAAGATACTATATTAAATAATCTTTACTTTATTTACCGTTGCACTTTGCTGAGACTGTTGCCAGATTTAGTACAATTGCACCGGATTTGCTACATTTTTAACTATATTGGTAATCTGGTACTATTTACATTGCAGAAAAGATAGTAAGAAAATGAAAGAGATAAACAAAAATTTTTGGTACCTTTTAATTCGATCTGGTACACTTTTGCCATTTATTAGGTGTTGGAATTAATTCGTAGCGTTTTTTAATGAAAGAATGTTATTTATTTCACATGAGCATTAAAAAATACATTAATGAAAGTACTTCCCATCACTTGTAAAACGCTACGAATTAATTCCAACACCTAATAGTTGTTGGCAACAATTTATTTTTTGGTTCTGACAACACTGACTAAGACATAAGCTTATACTTTATGACATCTATCTATTAGTCGTTAATTGTTACATTGATATACGTTGATTGCACTTGACTCGAAGCGATTTTATCTCTCGGCGCCGCAGAACCGCACAGCATTTCTTCGGGAAAAATTCCCGAGACGTTTCCCTCGAGTCGGGAGCCACCGAAGAATTTCTCTCGGTCGCACGGAATGGCCATGAAACGATCGCGAAACGATCCACTCGACACAAAACGATTCGCATCCGTCTGAACGAGCAGCATCGGCCACTGCCCGTATTATCGTAACGGTTTCCAGGTAGATCTTCCGAGAAGCGCGGTTTAAGGAAAGGCTACTCGTCGACGCTTCTCAAGGAAGAACTGGACCTTGGATACTGGACACTGGCCAGAGTAACATTCCACCGTAGGCTGTGTCGCGCGTCGCATTGCGTCGTATACGGTAAACTATGGATTCCATATGATTCCCCGAAGAATGATGCATCCGATACCGACGGACAAAAATCCGGTAGCCGGTTACCAAGCGCCGTTTGCCGATGATAGAGCGAGAAGGGAAATCCTGTCTCGCCTGGTTCGCATGCTCTCTAACCGCGTGTCGTTATTTCTCGGGAATCTAACAGGACAGATTTATCATCGTTTATACAGAACGTTACTGAAATAATTCCCGCGACTCGAGAAAAGAGAGGATGGCGTCTAAAGTCGTCTTTCTTGCTTGGAAGAAAAGCTCCGACTCGCTCCAAATAGTTTAGAGACTCTATTATAGGTTTCCCACTATCTATACTATCTGTATTACCGTCTGTTACCGAATACCATGTATAATTAGAAGGGAGGATTAAAGAGAAGAAGATCCGTAATAAAATGTTTCTTTTCATCTCTGGCTCTGTTTCTTCTTTTTTCTACGAGCTGTCGACCAACTGACAGCTGTTGATTCAAACGCTATTTTTGCTGCACTATCAGAAACAGTCCGCAGCGCTGCGTAATTATGCGTCTTACGATAAAATCGACTGATCTTTGATCAGAAATAAAGAAGAAAATCAACTGTGTGACGCTTATATAAACTGTTGCACAATTACATTGTGTGTTTCTTCCAACAGTGCATTTTTTTCTTTTCTTTTAAATAAAATCCTTTTGAATGCGTCATGATCGGAAAGACTTCATATTACTAGCCAAGTATCCTTTGCGGACTCAATTGGCATCGACCCAGACATTCTCAAGATTATCGGTATTTTTGGCTGCGTGGTCTTACGTGGCGATTTAAATGGCGGCGTGGTGGGCAATAGCGTATTTTGTTTCGCGTAGTACAAAGTATCTTATCTTACATACATATCTGCCAACTTTTTATTTTGGAATATCTTCTTTATGCTTTTATGTGACATTTTTATATCTCTCGGCATAGCAATGAATTTCAGATAAATATTATGCATCTTCGTTTTTTTCAAATGAAATTCTTACAATATATAAAAAATTCTAATGAATAAAAAACATGAATTTATTTCTATTTCTATGGCTTTACCATAAAATCAGATTTATGTAACTGAAATTTTTAAACTCTCTATTATATAGAAATTAAATAATTAAGTTAAATAGTTAAGTTTCATTTCCTATTGACAGGCATATTAGTTAGTCTACCAATTTATTGATCGATAGATAATGATTACAATCCTAACAGCGGAAAAGAAACGAACGCGGTTCAGGGAACTCTACAGCAGTACTAATGTGATTGCGAAGTAGGTGTGGTATTAAAGTAGGATTAATTACTTGATAATCACCGAGAAAATACGCTTTTGCGCGCGCATATATAATAGCATGGATATAAATATGCGTGCATACATATTTCATAGAGTTGCAATGCCGCAAGACAACGTTATGAAATTAATCGTAAACCACAAGCGTGGAAATAAAACGGCAGGGAAGGCTGCTGCAAACGACTTCTTGGCGGATAGACGCGTTCGCACGTGCAGCCAAGTATTACGTGTTTACGTAGGGTATAACACTAATAAAGTTCGTTTTATTAGGATTGCAGATAGTGTCAGATATTGCTGGATATAACAGCTGCGCGAAATTGATCTCCCTTACTACCGTCGTGTCGTTGAGAATTTAATTATGATTATTACCATTCCCTTAGCCGTTTTTTATATTCAGCTTCTAAACTTCACGCGATGGTTAAAATTGTCACGTTAGCATATGGATCGGATTAACATGTACTTGCGATGATAAGTACCCGTGAACGTAACACACAATACCGATCCCTTACTTCAAAAGTGACGACTCCAAAAAAATTAAGTTTCTCGAAAAAAGGGAAAAACTATTCTTTAACTTGACAGAAAAGTAACTAAAGACTAAAATAAAACGTTTTAACGTTTTTTTTTTTATAAATTAGTTCTTTTGATAGAGTAGTATTTATTTCATTCATGATAACAATTCAAAAAATGGATATAAGTAAGTCAATAAAATTTTTTATTTTCATGTTAACCAATAGGATTATTTATTCGTGAGTTGATCAATCGAACGATGTCATTTATATTTGATTTTTATTATATTTATATTTGACGATATTACATGTTAATTACATGGCGTCTTTTTATACGATTATAAAATAGAATCGGATTAATTAATAGCGTCTTGCTTATCGGTGAAATTGATCGTGCACTATGCAATTCCTTCTTCAATGTTGTCATTAAATACTAATAATACGGCACCGTCGATGCACGCCCACGCTGCTTGTACGAAGGTACGTCTTAAGCCTTTAAACGGCGGCGCTAAGCACGATTTGATCTCGAGGAAAACGATCTCTTCGGCGAAGCATTGCGATAATGTGCCGCGAGTAAAACGCGACGAACGTCGGCGTGTCCGGACAACAACGCGGCTATATGCTACCGGCACAAGGTCGTTGCGTGGCACAACGCCCGATGGAAATCGCAAGTTCTCTGATCTTAATGGCGAAAGGAAGGTTGTAAAGCATAGACAACTTTGCAAAAGAGGAGAAGGAACAAGAATGCCTTGGCCATTCATCTTAAATTTCCGCCTAGATCTCTGAGATGTCAGATATTACTTTTCTCTTGGGATGTTTTAATGGATAGAACAGTTTTGTTGAAGTATCTCAAAAAATTTAGCTATATACAAAAAATTTGAAAATAATTTTGTTTGAGTTATCAGAATAATTATGTAAGAGACATTCAAACTCCCTATTAGAATGTTAAAACTTTTTGCAGCGTTGCTTATCATACTTGAGATTCCTACATAATTATCTTCATGGTCCAACAAAATTTTCAAATTTGTATCCGACTAAATTTTTAGATACTAAAGTCGTTCTTTCCGTGCGCGAATGAAAAAGTTGTTACGATCGTTTATATAATAATCTATAAAATTACTTTTAATCTAAGAATATAAATATTCTGAAAAGAGGATACACGGAAAGAATGATTAAGCTGAAGTATATTTTGAAAATTTAGCTAAATACAGAAAATAATTTTGTTGGACTATTAAAATAATTATGTAGACGCTCAAACATAATGAGTATGAATGCTGCAAAAAGTTTTGACATTTTAATAACCAGCTTAAGCTACATAATTATTTTGAGAGTGTTGTAACAAAATCATTTTCAGATATGTAATCCAGCTAAATTTTTACATACTTTAGCAAAATCATTCTTTCCCTAAGATGAAAAGGAAGGACAGAATATTTCTGATATTTAATGCCTCAACATTTGTCACATCTTCATACTATCTCTTTTCCCACGCATTCATTCCTCCTTCTGAAAATATTTCTTCTATATTTCCGATTCGTTACAGTTCGACGACGGAAGCAAAAAGATAAAAGATCGTTTCGCATGTACGATAAAGATCACAGTTCACCGACGGCGCTACGACAAGCGATAACTCGATGTCGCATAACTCCGCCTCTCCTATGATACCGTGATACACGATGTATAAACGTATAAATAACTGAGAATAATTAATACGCGCGAGTACGAATATGCGTACGAGCACGCGAGTACAAATCGTAAAAGGCAAAATGGTAGGAGGAGTTCGAGGCGAGCTGGATGCTGGGATATAAAATAACTTGGCATAATCGTCACGGAGCGGAGAGCCGGTGTAACCACTAGCACATAGATAAAGGCCCAATGCTGCGTGTGCGTGTGTGTGTGTGTGTGTGTGTGTGTGTGTGTGTGTGTGTGTGTGTATGCGTATGCGTACGCGTCGCGTGTATATTACCGCGCGGACGAAAGAATTCGCTCGTGCCGGTGCTACGTCCTTGCGTTTCCTCTCGAATGGAGGTACGCCACTCCTCTCTCGTACTCTCCACGATTACGTTCACTTTCTACCCTTGCCGCGGGAATACGTACGTACGTACGTACGTACCGACTTCGATGCTTTCCAGCGAACCCGCCTTTTATTCCGGTTGCGCTCGGCGCGCACGAAGAGAACTCGGAAAGAGAACCCGATGCAATCGCGAGCGCGATGCATCTCTCGATCGTTCGCACGGGGCGTAAATTCTTCCTGTTCCTCGTCGTTCGATGCATTTTATGATGTACACCCATATCCCAGAAGGCGACGGCAAGTGGGAACGCTGTTACGTCTCGAGAAACTCCCAGTCGATCTCTATTTGCGAGGATGACAAAGCGTTAATAGCAAAGCGCTAATAATTCCCGGACCGACATATCAGAAACGAACGTCTATAAGTGGCGTCTTTCTTGCGACCATATCCGGATATCCGGTGTGCAACTATATCCAACGATATTTCATTCTGATCCACACAAATAAACGAAGAAGGCTAAAGCGGATCTTGGTTCCTAATATAATATTTTTGCGTGTATCTTGCAATTTCATGCAAACTGCACGCTGATTATTTGTCAGTCTTGAAATACAATCACTTTTCATAGCGCCCAAAGCTTTTTATTCTGATCTTTCTTAATGAAAAAATGATGAAAAGATTCTGAATATGCGATACCAACAAATTATTACATACATTGAAAAAAATGATCAACGGCATTATTTAAATTGAAAATAATTTTGTTAATTCAGTAATACTATTAATGAAACAAATAAAATTTTATTAAAACAAAGGCGTGATGTATTTGTTTCGTTAATAGTGTTATCAAATTAATAAACATAATTATTTTCAATTAAAATAATGCTGTTGGTATAACATTATTTTTTTCAGTATGAAATTGATGATTAAAACAAATCTTTTGTTTAGAAAAACTAATTATTTTCAAAATAATGCGAATGTAACGCCGTTCTTTTTCTCCAAACTATTCTGATTTTAACTTCTTTAGAACGGCAGGAAGAGAGGAGAAAGGGCTATCAAACCAGTTTTTAAATTTGAAGGCTTCAAGGATCTTGATTCACCATTATCCGACGCATCATAAGTAATTATCTTTAAAGGGAAACTATCCCGCATATACACACACACTGGTCCACCATACCGTCGCGTGGATGCTCGTGGGGATCGAGACAAGATCGCAGAAAGCCGTGGAAAGGGCAGCAGCCACTCATCCACGAGATCTTTCACGCGGATAACGTGATCGCCGCGCGTGTTGCTTCCAGCGAACGCGCGATCGCATCTCGCGAGCGATCCTCTAATGATTCTCCCCGCGCGATTTATAAACGACGCCGATCTCGATCCCAATCTTGGCGACGGCGGAGAGACTCTTACGAGGCAATTTCCTCGCGATAAAGAGTCACTCGAACGACCTATGAAAATTTATTAGCAAGGGAAGAGGCAGGGTCGGAGCGATGGCGATTAAACGATGGTGCATTCCAGCGCGGAAAGCCCGATTGAAGACGGCTAACGGTAATCCCCCGTCGCCGAACATCGCGTTCGATTAGCTTAATATGTAAATCCATGATATAAATTGCAAATTACGACGATACGGTGCGTGAGATAGGACGCGCGCGCAGGCACGACACAGGCTTTGCACTTGGACGCGCAGGATGTTCCGCACTTCCTGTTTACAAATAAGAGGGATATGATCGTTGAGATTCATTCAGTTCAGTGTGGCGCAGGATTATGACAGGATTGTGTAATTGGGTCTGGAGGGAGCATTGGCCTTGAAAATTTCTTCGTTTGGTATTTTATTATTTCTTTTTTTTTTTCGAGAGACGAAAAAGTGTTATCTGCTCCTTTAGCTCCCTAATTTACTAAAACATTTGTATATTTTTAAATATATGTGATAGATGTATTTAAAAAAGAAAATAAAAGATTATACATTATAATTTACTAAATCCTTTTAGTAAAATATATTTCTTTCAAAGTTTCGGAGCTAAATAACTAATATTGATATTTATTAATGTGCGATATAGACATTAATAAATATTAATATTATTATATATATAATCGTCATAAAGAGATATGCGCGTTGTAACAAACTGTTATAATAATATTTCTTACAGTGAAAAAATATCAGAAACCGCGAGAAATAGCGTCCTATTATTTCGTAAAAGAGAAAGACACGACTGCGTGAACTTTTGAAAGAGGTTGAAAGAAAAAGAACAAGACGAAAGGTCGCAACAATAATCGTCCCTCAAGCAAACGGTGATAAAAGTGAACGTCTTTCGAATGACTTTGTATGCACGAAAGATAGAAAATGACAGAGTTTGAATGCGATCAATGAAAGCGTTCGCTTCGATAAGGCAATTCTTTTTCTTCTGTCAAATACGTTTCGTTAATCTCAAAGAATGTGTGTGTATAATTTTTTAATATATTTTCTTTTAAATATATTCTATTATATATATTTGAAACGATACAGAAGTTACATTTTCTTTAGGAAAAATGTGATTTAATTTTTTTAATTTTACATACTTTTTTATATATCTATTATATAATTTGAAACAATAGAAAAGTTCTATTTTGTTGAGAAAAATGTGATGAAAGTTTTTTTATTTAAAAATATCACGGAATTTCCAAATTATAATTCTTGAAAATTGACAAATTAACGCGTGCGAGTAGCACTCTCCTTAGAGTGTCACGTGTCATTTGTCTCCGCAAAGCCGCTTGCATGAAATATACGGCGCCTATTCTTATAAAAGCTCAGATAGGTCATCGGACGAAAACAGACGGGTCCGTAGCTATTTTAGGTCCCTTTATTCCATTCCATCGTGGTACTCGGGATCGTTACCGGGCTTCAGTTAGACGAAGATTTGTTGTTTCTCGCACTGACGTGCGAGTTTTCACGGAAACGTCCCTTTGAAAGACTTCGATCCGGCTGTTCTGCTTCGTTGTAAAATGGCTTCAAAAGTCCGACTCATTTTCGAAAATGAATTTTGTAGACGATAAGTAACCCGTAAGACGATCATTGTTTCTAGAGAAACTTGATCGCTCATCAAAAATCATTAAAGTTATCTCACTCACATATAACTTTTTTTTAAATCAATTTGTATTTAAAATCAGTGAAGTCGGAAGTGATGAAATTTAATAAATAGGGAGGAAGCGATAGGGAGAAGCTTTATTATTATCTAAATTTTGTCTTTATTAAAATTTAATATATTATAAAAATTATATAAATATACATATAAATATATATAAATGATAAAAATACAATTTCCTTCTAATATTCTATACAATATTGATATATTATTTCCTACGATTTTTGCAATGTCAAGTAATATTAACTAAATGACTCTGTGTAACAATTGTTATCAATCAAAGACGAAGAAATTATGAATTAAAATTGAAAGACTCGCTATTCACAGTAATTTCCCGTTTAATTATTTTTATCTTTGACTTTCTGCTTCGTAAGTCGAAAAACCCGCGCGAATATACACGCCTTGCAGTCGCAAAGTCATTTCTTTTTAACGGTATGCTCATGCGCATACCGTGCATGAAAACCAATTTTGATATCAAGCCATATCTTTACCGTTTAACCGCTCGCAGGGGGAGGGAATTTACGATAGCCCGATGAAATAAGTAGTTAACGAGCGTTCCGTTTAATTGGAATCCGCGTCTGTGCCTGGTTCATAATGTCGCACTGTCGGCGCCGGCCGACGCTTGTGCGCCACTTTCAGTAAATTACAATGTTCGGTGACATTCTCCTATGGAGCGGCCCGTTACTGGCCTCGACAACAAATTACGACATTGCTAATCACGCGAATTGTATTAATCCATTTCGTACATGGCGCTGACGAGCATATATCTCTGTTCAATAATGCTTAATATCCCGATCGTTTGCTTAATCTCAACCGTGCGCTCGTTATAGCTGCAGGATAAATTATAACATCCAAAATCACACGTTCAATTCAATCGCCTGTTAAAATATAAATTCGATTTTATTTTGCGACGATATTTCTTCTTCATGATTTTATGAGGCGCGAAATGTAACGCTTTCTGGACAGAAAATAATCATGGACAGAAAATTGCTGTGTGTAAAAATATATTGTTTTTGCACTCTAAAAAAAATATGAGTGTATAAAGTATTAACACCATGTGATGTGTCACTATTTAATATTATAGGTTTAAAATCCAAGCTTTGTTGTAAACACCAGAGATTTTAATCTACACCACTTTTGGTGTTAATATTAACATTAATATATAGTGTAAATTATAGACATTCCATGTTAAATGTTTAATCTACACTCATGTTTTTTATACAGAATGTACACATTTTTACTTATCTGACTCATACTGACCTATAACGATTCGCGAATGCAGTTAGCATAGACTAGCTCAGAAATATAAACGAATTCGTTGTTGCTTCTTTGAAGCGAGTTTCCTAGGCGTTTCCTAGCGGTGAGACACGGCGAGTTCAGGACGAGTAGAAATCGTTTGTGGAGTTTGTACGATTCAAGGTATACCGGTCAGAAGAAGACTGCCTGCGCACGCCCACCGTAAATTTTAGTACATCATCTCCGAGGAACGACCTCGTCCCACAACCGGCACTAAACTCTTTTACGATCCAGGCTGCAGGCACGTTGCCGTTCACGGATGTCGTTGACTCGTTTTTTCCGTTCTTCCTCGGGCAAGCGAAGAGCTCGGACAAGCCGGCAGTCTCGTGAAGGGTAAACAAAATGTTCGGAAATCGCCTGAAATCGCCCGAGAATCGTTCAAGCCTTTCCTTTCACTCGCAAGAATAATTCGGACCGATATCAGGAAGAAGGAAGTCGAGAGCTCGCGCGGAACTGACCGGCTGTTTGGTGCTGCAACGCATTGATAGATAAGATGAGGTGAATGCACTTCACTCTTCCGCGCAATGCACCGCCGTTCTTTTTTTTTTTCTTTTTTATTGCCCGCTGCATCTTTTCTAGCAGCATAAAATAGAACGCTTTGTATACCGTCATTTGCCCGATCGGTAACCGTGGAAAATTATGATGTTCTTATTGCGGCTTTTAAAACAATAGGTCACACGAATAGAAGCGAGATAATTGCTGCAGCGCTACTACAAAAGTTGCGATCGAAAACATTTATTTTAAAGCGAAAATACGAAGCGCATTATTATCGTACGCATCTCATTCTTATACATTTAATTCATTTTATCTTGAGAAAATCCTGTAAATATGGCGAATCAATCAGAAATTGACTAAACGGTATTCAATCTCTTACTTGAGCATCTCTAATTAAGCTTTTATTAGATTACAGATCAGAATTAAGATTGGATTGGAATTTGGACTAAAAAAAGTAAAGTTCACTAAACTTGATATTGATTTTCTTTCCTCTGATTAATTAAATTCCAATCCAATCTCAAACCTATTTGTAATCTGAAAACTGTCTCTGATACAGACTTTGTAGAGTGTTTTCGTTTTTATCATGTTAAGTCCTGAAACAATAGATGCAAACACATTAGATGCTCTAAAAAATATCGTATGGATTTAACAATACGTGTCTGTATAATTCTCACTATGTTAG
Organism: Acromyrmex echinatior; assembly: GCF_024713525.1. Taxonomy (NCBI): domain Eukaryota; kingdom Metazoa; phylum Arthropoda; class Insecta; order Hymenoptera; family Formicidae; genus Acromyrmex; species Acromyrmex echinatior. The sequence goes on along the minus strand of NC_141855.1, from coordinate 6,823,964 downwards.
TGTTAATAACATTAATATGAAATAGATTTAACATCATGAATTTTAAATCCACACCATAATGATGGTAATATTATAGATGGTAATATAACACAAATAGAAGTTGTATACACACTGCAATAAGTTAAATCCACATCAATATTTTTTAGAATGCGTAGTAAACTTTAAGCCGTACAATATTAATCAATCAGTTATAAATGTGAGGAAAATAATCGAGTATGATCGGTTGATTTTTTACAGCTTAAGACTTACTATACCTATTATATTGGAGAACTCAAGCGTCCATTTCATTATATAGACATCGCATTAAATTCACATCGATATTTTTTAGAGTGTGTAGTAAGCTTTAAACCGTACGTATTGGCTAATCGCAGTTGAATGTAAGGAAAATAATCAAGTTTGATTTCAGGATTTAAGCATCCATTTTATGAGTTAGTTTGTATGATACAACTGTGTGGTGTAAACTGTCAATATAAATCGTATGAATGCGATTTCTCGCGATAGAAATATCTCGAGTACCGAATGAAAATAAAGTTCATCTTGATCCGACGATAGATTTAACAGTTATCTTACACGCGAACTTCTACCAAGCATGCATAATGAACGATACCTCTGCGATCGCGTGTACCAAATGTCTCTCTGACATTGTACTTCCATCGCGTTCACCGAGGCTCACATATCTCATTACTTTATCAAGGTAAACCAGGTAAATTTACGATACTTGCATAGTTTATTTCGAATGAGCTGATATAAGAGCGGTAGATGCGTGCATTCGCGTGTTTCGTGCCTTTCGATTCCGAATGAATTATCATTAGAAATGATAATTAATACATATATATTATTTTCAAGTTTCATCATGTACACGTGACTACAAGTTTTTTCTCTCTCACCCAGAATCGTCTTCAAAATATTCTCTTACGAGAATATTGTCTGATAAACTTATACGTGACATGAAATGAATCTCAAGTTATTCGATACGCAATATTTATCTTCGAGCTTGCGAGAATTCGAAACATTGGCTGTATTCAGCAGAAAAACCAGCTTTGCAACTGCCGTAAAATTCTTGAATATGATTGGTTTATACATTTAGATCCAATGATGGTAAGGCCAATCATATTAAAGAATTTTACAACAGTTGCAAAGTTGTTTTTTCTGCTGAACGCAGTCATTGACAGACGCTATGCTCCAGGAATTAAATATCGGGGATTTTTACGATTTTCGTATCTCGCCGTCTGAAACAGTCTGATGTACAGGATCTGAGAGGCAGGAGAGCTAGCGATAATTCCAAAAATATATCGCCAACCAGGGGTTGATGTTCCATGGTCTTGCTCGTATTTCGGTCTAGGGTAATGCACCCTGCAGGGAAACACGCCACTACTGTTTGTGAAGAGAAAGAGAAAGGAAGCTCGCACACGCACGCCATATGTCATCGTGTCGTGTAATTTTTCGTATACGTGCTGAACCTTGAACTGTCGACTGTATATTCTCCCGACATCGAGACGAGACGTGCCCAATCGATCGAATCGCGAGCGCAAATTTTGAGAATTCGAGCATGGCGTGGCGTCTCGCGATCAAACCTCGCACCGACTTCTCCGTATCCCCTGTATCGTTATATTAATAGCTCACGTTTTGGCAGCTTGCCTATCGCTTCCTTTCATTCATATTCCTGTTGCCCTGTGAGTTAGTAAGGGTAAAAATAAACCCGGAGTATGGCGATCTTGTTCAACAGGAGCGTCGCCGGGACTCCGAAATATGCAAGAAGAAATTAGCTTAGGATCGCGTGGCTTTAGAATAAGGAATTAACCTTTCGACTCCCACGCTGATTTCCCAAGCACAAGTTTCCAAATGAGATGATCCCAAAAAATTTTCTTTTATAATAGCATGCTTATGATGCTAAACATTATATTGAAATATAGTAAATAAATCAATGGATAAATATACAGTCATTAATATTTATTTTTATTTACACAAATCCACAAAAATTATCAAAATCTTCTGAGAGAAAAGATTATTCTGAAAAGATCATTTTTGAAGCGAACGACTTGCTCCGCTTGGGAACTGAAAGATCAAAACGTGGCGATTAAGACGAAACAAATGGATGATTACTCGAGAAACTTAATTAAGATTTATCAGAGAAGTGTTACAAAGTTTGTCTGAAGATTATCTAATGAGGAAAGAATGAAAAAGAAGAGATATAAAAGAAGCAAATTGGATAATATATTAATGTAAACAACGCGGTGAAATAAAGTAAATAAAGCGGAAGAGATGGATGACTCGCTTTTATATGATTGATAGTAGACTTGTTAATTATTAACCGCAGTTAAATTATACCTTTAACTATGATGAATCTAGCATGTTTATAAAAGCTAATTATTCCAAAGTTAATTGTCAATATATGATTACTTACCGCAAATAAGAAAATAGATATACAAATTAATATTAAACTGACTGTGTAATTATATTTCTGAGTTAGTTTTGTCGTTCTTTCGATTCGAAAGGAACCTTTCTGAGCGACTTCAAGGATAACAACCGGAATATGCAAACGCACGAGACAATTTTTACGTACAAACGTACGTACATTTGTTTTAGAAAATCGCTCTTTCGTAATTCATAAGATCTGCATTCCCGGTTTTCATGCAATATACTTTCTCTTTCTCTTATAGCGACAATTATGCATTTCGTAAGTAATTTAACCTTTAGTCAAGTGTCAGTTGCAAGTGTTTCCTAATTATTTATTTGTCTTTGTATACAATTTTAAATCTTAAAGAATAGGAAGAAAGCAATTATTTACGCGTCAAAAGAAAAATTACAAGATAAACTCTGAATTAATATAAAAGATGATTAATTATATTAATGATATACTTTATATACACAATACTACATATACAATTATTTGACTGAAAGTCAAAGTGCGAAACATTTTAATTATTAATCAGCTTTGAGATATAGATTGTTTTTTTAAATTTAATTTTACGTGCAAATTTATTCCGCATCACTTAATTTTTGTTACCGAGAAAGGACTATCATTACAAAATGTTCGAGGATCAGACTAGTGAACGATTTCTATAGCGTGCCACCAGATGCTAATCACGGCCGATCGGACAGAGACGATATAATCACCTCCGTAAGCTGGATAAACCATAATTAAACCAAGCAATTTCAGCATCAACTATTGTGCACGAAGAACGGATGCATGACGTAACGTCGAATGTAGGCCGTTGGAATTCTTTTTTTTTTCCCGTACGCGTCCATATGCATCACGTGTCGGAACGTTGTAAGGCTGCAGTGTAATTCAATTACGCTCATTGCGCGACACCATTGATTTTACCTTGGAGCGAAGAGTCAGCGACAAAACTCGTGAAAAATTATCATGATTTAATTCTTTTATACTCATCACTGATTGTATCAGACTGATTTATCAGACTTCAATCGCAAGATTGGGATAAACCAGAAATAAATTTAAAAACTCGGTACGAGGATGAACATAAAATTGAATGAGCATAAAAGTCTCGAAAAATTAAATAATTTATCCGGAAAGAGTGGAAATTACAGCATTTTTCCTTAAAAACGTTATTTCAAACCACTAAAGATACTTTTCAGGATGTGAAATGTTGATTTTTAATCTAATTTTTTTAAATATAAAGTGCGCATATCTTTTTTTTTAGATAGAAGTGTGTGAACATAACGAGTAATTGAGATATTAGGATTTTAAATGAAGTTTTTGCTATGAATATAAATGAATATTTTGCAATAAAAGGTGGCAAGTATCTGATATAATTATAATGGTAATGTTCATTTTCTGAAAGTACGTTCCTGTCTGACAACATTGTCGCATAGTAATATGTCACGAAAGTTTACCGGTTAGTAGGAGTGGAAATGAATTTTCACCGTGCTGTAGAAACTAGAGCGGAACGAATCGAAGCACGAACCGATGTAAGATTTACCGTAAGAAAGTGTCCTCCCCTTTGTTGTTCCCTAATGGTATCCTAGATGTATTCCACAAAGACAACAAAAAAACTTTAAATTTTATACGCAAAGTATAATACTAAAAAAAAGTATCAGGAAAAAAATTTTAAGAATTCTTAAAAGTACCAAAAGTTTTTTGTAAGACTATGCCTAAATAAAATGAGCAATTTCAGTAAGGAAAATTCAACTCCGTATTCACGTTGAAACCGGTTAGCTTAATGAATAGATAATAAGATGGATAGAGAGATAAATAAAGGTTTTATTGATTTATGAATCTAATTAGTTAGGTTAATCTTACTTCTCTTTTCTCTCTAATTTTATGCATCACTGAATCTTGTACACGTTTCGTTCACGAACAAAGTAGGTTCCCCTGAATATTTATATTAAACTTGAGGTCGAGTTTCAAGTGCCTTGCATTTCTTCGTGAAAAAAGAGACGCTTATTCCTTTTTTTTTTTTTTTTACGAAAAAGACCAAGGCGTAATCGCGTCAATTCTCGCATTCTGGATCCAAACTTCGCGCTTCGGGATGTCGCGATTTTCCTCCGACGTTGCGATGCGATTAATCTTTAGGCATACCAGTGGCTGGGGAACGTCTATTTATTGCCAGTCGCGCGCCAAGGATGCAGACAATTTCCTGGTTCAAGTGCATCCAATGAATGCAACGTCGCGGCGCGTATCACGCGCCCCGGGAATTCAGATGACATGGAAACGACCTCCGTCTGACGAGATAGCGCCTCGTTGCTGCGCTATGCATATTTATACAGCGGACGTTTATTGCACACTGAGACGCGATGCAGCTTGCAAATGATAACCTTCGTCTCTCCCGACACGAACGACGATGACGATGACGCTGAGGATCGTGCTTTCATTTGCGTCTCTGTTCTTTTTCTCTCCTACTTCCTCTTGCTCGTGATTAGTTCCTTTTATCAGTTTCTACTACGATGTATGTGCTACATATAACGGCACTCACGAAACACTACGTAAACAATGTATACAAGTTTTTCCTCTTTTCTCTTCTTTCGTTCACATTTATTTACGAGAAAACATCTTGGTGCAGTAAGTGGGATATACTTTGCGCCTGCTGGGTAATTTTTACGACGTGATAAAGGAAGCTTCTAAAATCACATGAAATAATTCATATCCGATTTTAACGAGCGATACTACTTGCTTTCTATCATTATATGTTGTAACGTACAAACTTGATTATGTAAAAATACACACACCATGAAGGCTTTCCAGCTTATTCAGTTTCGAAAAAGAATAACGAGTATCTATGTATTCCGCGAAATTAATGGAAACAAATAGATTTTCAGATTTATAAATAACTCGTAAATCAAGTTGAAGAATTAGTTTGAGAGTTTTTTTCGTCTTCCATCGTACCTACTAACGAAGATTGTCTGAATCCGCTCTTAATAGCGAGCTACTTTCGCTGGACCATCGCGATCACGAAGATTTATCCCTCGCGCTCTAATTGAGTTCTCAGTGAATCCGATCGCGATATAAAGCACGCACGATATCGAGGAGGGAAAAAGAGGAGAATCGTAAATCGCATCGCATTCGTCGCCGGTCGCGTGGCCCACGAGATGCAGCTTTAGAGCATCTCAGCGGTGCGGCGGCCATCTCTCTTTCTCTCCAAGGGAAGATGAGGGCATCGCCCTGACCGTGACCTAGCCACCGCTCTCCACGGACAAACAAACGTACACATACGTGCAACATCCTACACCATGATCGACGCACGCGAAGTGGCCAGTTTTGTATGGCTCGGACAACACACGTGCGTATCTCCTCGACGTACAAGGTGCGTGTATCTTCGTCGTTGTTTATTACTTAAAAAAAAAGCGACGAGACAATTCTTCATTACGATCTGACCGACCTTGACCTGGGGGTATCGTGATTGCGATAAAAAATGGAATTTCTTTTACTGGAAGAACGATAGGAATGCGACTTTCATTAGAAATCTCAAATATCAATGTTCTCTCGTTCTTTTAAACAGATGTAAGTGTTGCACGCGTGTCACGTCGTGAATCATAAATGTGATTTAAATGTTTGTTTATTAAATGTTTGTTATATATTTTGTTTTTAAAGTAATTTTTTATTTTATTGATCAAAATTACGATGATGTCTCTCATCCAGATTTGTCTCTTTACAACTCATTTTTCACATCTTGTTCGCGAATGGTAGCCAAAGTACACACGAAACGTCAGTATTAGAAAATTCTTGATAAATAATCGCAAGATACTTGGTACAAGCGCACAAATACGCGCACCTTTGACGTATTTCTGGATACACACGTATCCGATACACACTCATAGAAGGAGGTACTCACGATCACGCGATCGAGCCCAAGAAACGTGCCTATGCGTGCGTACCGATCGTATGTACGGCCCGCATCCACGTCTGGACCGACAGCGAAAACCGGCCCCAAGCTTTACGCTGCGAAGAGCCGCCTTCGCATTCGCGAAGGTTGCTTTCCTCCGCCTATATTTCGTCGTGGATTTGCGCGATGTCTAGCCCGATCTAACCGCGTTGCTTATAATACATAAGCACATTATAAATCCCAGCCTCCTTACTTTTCTTTTCGTCTTGGCGCATCAAGGATACTCCAACACTCGCGTCTTGTTATTTTACCTCGATAGTGTACTGAAGGAAAAATCTGATAGTAGCTACCAAATGTTGAATGAAATAATTCTTATCAAATATTCAGTTAATATATAACCAATCAGGGTTCGCCTCAGACCTGGAAAACCGGGGAAAAAAAATTGAAATTGGTCATGGAAAATCGGGAAAATATAAAAGAGGAATTTTGAACTTTGCTCACAAATTTTCCCTTAAACTGTTCTTATTCCAAATAATTTTTATATGTATAATTCGATTTACAACGTCTTCCACCATTGTCCGATATCCTCTCGTATGTCTGTGATGCGCACGCAGATTGTACACAGAAACATACGGGACCTACAATTTTAATGCCAGTTCTGAATGGCAGTTTTTGAGAATTCTCTTGGCAGTAGATACTCTTGGTGGTTTGCCGGATCACCGAAAAGAAGCTACGAGCGCGTGAAAATTGTTAAATCTGCCTGGGATCGTGCTCTCTCCCAAATAATTTTTATGATTTTTTAAATATTTATCTGATGTTTATAGTCAAATATGTTCAAAACTCGTGAACACTAAACGATTTTTAAAAAATAATTTAAATTTAAATTTTATTCAATAATTTTATTTAACCGCCCTTTTTCGTCATATAACTGCATTCTTTTTTCCAAAACTAATTTATTTTTTGTTGGCTTGAATTTGCCCCCAAAATTTTATTATATTACTAAGCTTCTTTTGCGTTTTTAATAATAGCCACCTTTCTTACAATCCTTGATTCTAAATTAAAATTTTTTATATATTATATAATGTTAAAATTTTTACATTTTATATTCTTAGAAATTTCTCATTTTTATCTGGAAAACATGGAAAAGTCGGGGAATTTTAAAGTTCATTTTCTGTGGCAACCCTGCCAATATATTGTATAATTTTATAAATTTTATAAAATAATTTTACTTTTTTAAAACTTTAGTAAATATTATCCCAAATGTAATATAATTAACTGTTTGATAATATTTACTAAATATTTAGAAAAATAAAGTTATTTTTAGTTATGTTAATATTTTATTGTAATTACTTTACTTAGGTAATATTTTTAGCTATTACCAGACTCTTTTTATATCTCTTTATTATATAAAACTCTTATTATATAAAAAGTGAGAGACTCGTAAATAAATGTACTTCTCTATGCATCGCTTATCAATTATTTTTAAATGGGTCACGTAACTGATAATTTAGTGATGACAATACGTTTTTATTGTGTTAAAAATGAGGCATGAAAAGATACCTTAATTTTTGCAACTTACCCGCGGAAATTACTTTTTTCTTTTGACGACTGGAATAACGATTGGAATAAATCGATTTGCGAAATACGAAAATTCCCGCACTCGTTATATACATTTATTGAATAAATGTATTGAATGTATTGAATAAAGAACCTGGAAGGAACACAAAGCGAAAATGCATTTCGCTTTCAGTGTGACGGATGTGATGTCATAAAAATTAACCAAATCGATACTCTTTACCTATAAATTGAACCAAGTTTATGATGCATCTTGAACAGATTAACACTTCTTTACCATTTCTTCTTTTGAAAATAAACTAAAGTAATCAGTTGCTGTCTGTTGCTCGTTTCTACTAATGTAGTTTAATTTTTATCTCGGTTCAATTTACTTTTTATCTTTTTCTAATTCTTAAAAGATTAATCTACATTGGTAGAAATGGACAATTGGACATACTTTTCTACAACCAAAATATCTATTTCATATATAATAATAACCGCCATTCGTATATATTTCTGATGTGACGTCATTATAAGTTATAAAATTAACTCAACGTAAAACTGGCAGTGTCGTGATACCTGTATTCTTTATTCAATGGTTATAAAATATAAAACGTTTTTTGAGAAGATTTATGTAGACTTGGAATTATTTTGACGGTGTCGCATTTAATCTGTCGTACATTTTTACGCTGCAGTCGGCTGATAAAAAGACATTTGCATACTTGTATTTTATTTTATCTTTTTTTCCGACCGCTTAATTTTTTTTATGTAGTCATTTATGACACGGCGTGTGTAATTTATGGCACACGCGTCAATATTGAAGATGCTTGACATCATGCAAGCGCGGCTAATAAAAAATAGCGTAGAAAGCAGTTCTATTATTACTGCCGGGATCAACGTCGACCAACCGTAGATGAATTGGACGGTCTATAAAAGCGGCAGCGCGAGCTTGGCACTTATGGTTTATGATGACCAGAGTGCTCGATGACCGTAAAACACCCTGACATAGTTTAATAAAAGACCGAAGGCGACCGATGGGGCTCGATGGCATAAAGAATTCATTTTATGTACCATAAAATGTTACGGTGGCTCTTCACGCGAGGGCTTGTCGCATCTGGAGAAAAGAATAAAAAGTTACAGACGGAAGTGTCGCGACCCTTCACGATAAGTGCGTGTTTAGTCCAATGCTCGCTATGAGTGGCGGTGGCGGCGACTCACTTTGAAACAGTCGATTAGTCTTGATCTCAATATGAAAATATTTAGTCATATTGATAGTCGTATCATTTTAACGTCAGTCACATCAATCGTCTTTTCCGAGTGTTGTATACATTTGTGTCTTGACACAGATATCAACAATTGATGACACTACTTGGATTATGCAACAAAGATCATCTGTTATCCTGGCAATGAGTGAAACTTCGTGGAAATGTATCCAGATTGAGTTTTATTCTCTGTCGTAATATCGTTCCAATTAAAGCTAAAAAATATTTTAGCTTATATTAAAGTATAATAAAACATCAAGAACGAAGCTTTGTATCCTACATTAATTTATTTTCTGAAAAATATTGTCCTCAAAAATATTAAGTGCTACATTTTATCGTAATTATCGTTATTAATGCTATATTTATCGTAATTATCGTTATTAAGATTTATCATATATTTATAACAAACATTATATTCTTTAGGGAGCGTGTTATTTCAATAGTAATAATAATATAGTAATGATGAGAAATAATTCGCAACTGTCAGTCAACAACGAAATAATAAATAAAAAGAATAAATTCGTTCAGTCCTGATTTTTTAGAGCATAGCAGCTAATTAAAATGATTCGATTGTTATTGACTTATTATATTTTTTGCAAGATGCAAAAAGGCACAGAAAAGAAAAACGATGCAATAGTATGCAGTTTCTAATTGCATATGTTTATAGTTTATACGTACTGTCTAAAACTTTTAGAGTGAAATCTCATTTTGCAGAATAAAATTTCACTTTTGAATATTAAAAACTGAGTCATTTTTTCAGGATTAAGCTTAATTTTCATTTTTTAGAATAAGATTCTACTCCAAAGAATTTAGACAGTGTACACAGTTTTATACGTTTTACGTGTAAACGTATACACTTAGCTTGCAGAGATAAAAGGAAACGAAATTTTGCGTTCCGTCGAGACGACAAAACGAAACACATTTGCATAAAAGGATAACAGGCGCTCGTAAGGCTTGAAAAATACGAGATTATTTGAGCGTACTGGCGGATTTGTTGTACGATCCAGACGGCTTTTTAGATGCGGTTGCGTGCACGAAATAGCGGGCCACGATATTTTCAGAACGTATGCGACTGCAACTATGGTCTGCTGCTTCACCGGGATACAACGAAATGCATTGTAAATTATATCCCAATGATATTATATATTCATCCACAAAATATATGGGCCACTGTATCGGTTTAGTGGCCCATATTTTTGCGGGTGTATATATATATATATATATATACACATTGGAAAAAGAGAAGTTACGTTAATTGAAATTCTGATTGATATGATCAAAATCTTCTCATTAAGGATGTTGCAATCTCCAAAAAATCGATCTTCCTAAACAACAATAGCGATTTTAAACCAAATTATTTTGGAAAAAATTGATTTTTATTCTAAAAGGAGCTACTTTAAGCCCAACCTCTTCGGCTTTATTGTAACGAATTTTTTTTCACAGTTTTTATACATTTGATTCACATACTCTTTACAATATACTCTTACATGTTATTATGTAGACGCTATATTAATTTAAATGTCGCAGACACAATTGTTTCTTTTATCTTATATTATAGAAAGAAAAAGAAAGAGAAGAACTATTTGTACAATCTTATGAAACTCTTGTTTCTGTAACGATTGAAAAAACGCATTGAACAGGATATCGTCACGACATGCCACTTAATGCCCTAATATTCTTCACGTGAGCGCCGAAGGCGATCATGTTCCATTCACTCCATCGATTCTTCAGCAAATTTTACACGAAAGCACGAGCATTAGTGAAAAATCATGTCCAAAGTTCAGCAAGCAAAAATAAACGGTCGATTGCAGTTTATCTCATGTCTTGGATAAACTAAAAAAATAATAGATAAATAAGACCGCTGGAAAACATGTTACGCACATCTTCGCGCACGAGCCAAGCAGCGACAGAAATATCCAACCTTGATTTCCTCGCGATCTTTTCTTTGTTTTTTTTTATTTTGTTCTTTCGCGTTGATTTCCTTCTTCGAAGACTGCATTCCATGCCGTTCGCTCCAGAATTACTTTGAAAGGGCTATTTGCTCCGTTTGCTCTCAGTGAAGTTCACGCAAGCGATCTGCAACGGACTGATCTGAAAGCGTTGCTGCTCGTTGTGTTGCTCGTCTTCGCGACGTGCGCACCGGTTTGATACACACCGGTAGGCACGATTGCCTACCATGCTATTGAAATAATCACGATGCCGCACGTGTCATAGGTGTCACAGGGATTCTATCGACTTATGCGCAATGCAATCGGACGTATCGAAGTCTACGATCCTGGCGCGACATGCTCCGTCGTGGCCAACAGGCGACAGCATATCAGCGAATGCATCTCGATGTGGTGTACCGTAGGACATCCATGAGGTTGTCGGGAAAAATGCGATTTGAATCGCTTCAGAGTATCTTGAGAGTGTTTCTTTAAAAATTGAGACTGAAGACGCTGACAGGAGTGCCTTCTTAAAATGCTTTGGAAAGCATTGTTACACGGAGAGAATTTTCTTTTAAAATTTACCCTGAAAATATGGTAGTTGTGGTACAATACAATATTTTAAAGATTTTTATCATTCACTTCAATAAAATTGATCAAACTTATTTTATACTTTATTGTAGTTTTATTGAATGAGAGAGATTTACACTAAAAAATTCTTTGAAATACAATGTTGTTCCATGACTGTTATATTTTCAGAGTAAATTTTAAGAAAAAATTCTCTCTGTGTATTTATAAAAAGAAATCTATGTAGTTATGTTTTGATTAAGAAAGAGAGAATAATAGAATTATATTCTGCTCTCTAAAATCTTTGGAGTGCAATCGTAACTCTAAAGAGTGGAATCCTACCTTAAAAATTAACTCTTTTTTTAAAACTGGTTGTTACTTTTTAGAATTAGATTCTACTCTTAAGATTTTAGAGAATGAAGTATCTTGGAAACTTCTGAGAGAATTTTAAGAATTTATCTCTTTATTGCGAGTTTGTGAAAATTTCTACTGTGAGGAGAAGGTGATACGCATTTTCGAATGGAGCGTATTCGAAAATAACACATGTGCAACGGATATGACGCGTGAACATAAACCGGATACGATAATATTTGTTCGCAAGGCGATAAACATTCTCAAGGATTCAAGGCGAACATCTGCTATAAATGAAAGTCTAACTAAGGCAAAATATATCTGTTATAGATCATTCGGATTGTTATGTAGATATCCATTTTTTTTTATTTTACTCAATACAAAGAAGAGTTATTTATGCTGCCGAGTTATTTCAGTAAAAGAATATTATCAACATTACCACAAAATGTATCGACGATTCTTTTCTATTCTATTCTCGAAATTGTAGAGGTATATATAATTATAGGTTTGTTCGCGTTGCTTAAAATTCCTAAAAATTTTTTGCACCTAAAATAAGATAAATATATATTTGGATGTAGAAGAAAAAGAAAATGAAGATACTAAACGTAAAAAATATAAGTGACGCGAACAGACTTATATTTTGTTGATATAAGATGATCGAGTGCGGCAACCTTCATTATACATATATTATTATCCAATCACATTAATTTCAAAACTTTCTGTTAATCTTTATTACTTGTTTTATTTCTTGTAGGAAGAGGACATAGGATGGACCAAGTCGTGCGAACAGGTGTCGTTCATCATTGAAGAGGAGGATCTCAAAAAAGCGAGAGAAGCAGGAGAACTCAAAGGATGCCTGCTTCGTCGCAAACCGCCGCATCCGAGCGGCGAAACGAAAGGGTGGTTAGTACTTGTTGCAAATATTTTCTTTTTTTTTTCCTCAAAAAGTGATTCTAATTCAAAACAAAAATCAAATATAAAATACAAATAAATGATAAGAATGAGTTAAAGATATATAATTTCCTAAAAAGAGAAAATTCTACGGTTTCAAAACAGATTTTTTTATTTATTAAATTAAAATCTGCGACATTTTGAAACGCTTGTTTATTCAGAAAATTACAAATCATTTCATTTTAATCCCTAAATGTTTGATTCAGATTATCATCTTTATTTACGTTTTGTTTTGTGAATTTTCCAAATTGTTTAATGATGTATGAAATACATGAGAAGAAATATATTGCATATGGTCTTTTTTTTTACAGCTAACACATGAACCACCGAAATTGAAAACGACTTTGAAAACACCTCCCAAACAAGCGACTAATCCTTTACAATTCGTCAAAGTCGGACCATGTTCACTTTATCGAACGGCACAGGAGCAATTACAAAAAGTCCAAGAGGTGAAGAAAATCAAACAGGAAGTCCGCGATGATCCCGAGGACTGGCAATCAGTGAGTAACTTCAAAGTCATCATCTTATTAATAAAAAAAAGAAGTATTACAGGTTCAACAACTTATACGAATACTTACATTCGATAAAAAAAATTTTGACTTTAATTCTATAATTTATCAATTATATAAATTATTTAAATTCATATCTTACAATTAGATGGAAAAACGTTCTTGTATAAAAAAAAATTATTGAAGTTTGCTCTTTTTTATAAATCTATTTTAATTGAGATAAAATATTAAAGCCAATTAATATATCATTACAAAATTATTTAATGTATTACTTATTTTATCAATATTAAAGTTTAAAATCATTAATAATCGAATGAAGTATCATCAAAATTTATAAACGTCAAATTTCTCATTAAAATTAATTAAATATTTTATAGATCATTATGTATTTTACTTAAAAGTTTTTACGTAAAAGTTATTACATTATATGGTTTTCTTAATAATGAAAGGTGACATTTCTTCCACAGAATTTGGATAATTGGAAGAGTAGTCGGAGGAAGCGGCAGGAACACATAATCGAGCGAGTGGTGGAAGTGAAGAAACTCGAATTGGAGGAACACGACCGTCTGCGTCGTAAGAACAAAACCTTCTCGGAGATGATGGAGGAGCGCGGTAACAGGGGTCGTAAGCTGAGCATCAGCTTGGCTATGTACAACGACGAGGATGCGAATGATCTCAGCGACCTCGGGATCGGTACGAGCAGCGGCAAGAGCTCGGTCAGCGGCGATACGCATGACGACACACATAGTGTTTTGGTACGCATTTATTCAAACACGTGCGTAATATACGCCTTGCGTCGCGTCGACTCGCTTTTATTGAAAAGAACATTAATTCCGATTCCGATTAAATCTATTGATATAAATTCTATAACAAAAAAATTTTTTTTAATTATTAATTTATGTATAAATATATCTTTTTTTACATTTTTTAAGGCAAATTAATAAGAATCGTCGTTAATCACAAAATTTTGATTTGCATTTTATTTTATCTTTTCTATTACGAATAAATCCGTGCAAGAATTGTCGGTTCGCGAATTCAAAACTTACCGCCCTGCAATGATCAAACCGTATTAATCGTATGGCCATGACCGCTCTATTTTTACATTTGTTTACATTAAGTGTTACTTGCAAACATTTATTTAGTCCCAAGCTATTCGTCGCGCAATCAATAGTAATTTTTATAAATTAATATCTATTAAATCGACAAGAAGAGAATAATAATTAAATATTAAAGCGAACCTTTTTTTACTATGAAAAATTTTTAAAAATAATATCCTTACGAGAATATACATTGTTCGATAATATTATGTTTTTCAAATTGTAGAGCGATAGGGATAGCGAGATCGAGAAGAGTCATTCGGATGTCGATAACACCATCGATGTGGCCTCATCCATGACGACGAGCATCGCAACATTGACGACGACAGCGGCAACAATCGCGACTACATCAGTAACAGCAACGATCGCATCAGTAGCAACGGCAACGACAACGACAACAGCTGATACTAGTAAGACAATAGAATCGATAATAACACCGATGACAACAACGGCAACGACGACCGTACCGATAACAACGACGTCTACCGCGAGAAAAACGTTTGGTGGTGGTTTTCATGGCAATCTGAATCACAATCAGGAATACGATTCGGGTACTACCGCGACAACGAGTTCGCCCGAACCGGAAGAATATACGTATGAAGGTGCCATTCGTGGTTACGTGTCGAGAGTGTCGCAAAACATACCGCGAAGATCCTTGACTGGAATCGACTCCAAGTTAGACACGGCAAAATCATCGCTGAACGGTTCAAAGACAAACTTGAATGATGAGAGTAGTAAGTCCCCGCTGTCA
Organism: Acromyrmex echinatior; assembly: GCF_024713525.1. Classification (NCBI taxonomy): domain Eukaryota; kingdom Metazoa; phylum Arthropoda; class Insecta; order Hymenoptera; family Formicidae; genus Acromyrmex; species Acromyrmex echinatior. The sequence continues at coordinate 6,808,716 of NC_141855.1, read as the reverse complement.
ATGGTAAAGGTGGATATATTGAAGCGACGTGAAGTGTTCGAGAAGGCGTCGCAGAAGAGCAGCGACAGCAAAGCAAACAACAGGTTATCCGGTGATTTCACCGGCACGAAATCGATCAAAGAGAGGCTATCGAGTCTCGAGAGACAGAAGTATGAAACGGAGAACGGTGACAAAGCCACTAATAAGACCCTCAATCGATTGTCCGGCGACATGAGCTCTATCCGAGAGAGGCTCACTCATTTAGAAAAACAAGCTTCGGAACGTGAGAGCAAGAGTTCCGTTCATCGCAAGCTCAGCACGGAAGATCTGGAAACGGTGAGGCCTCTCAGGGAAAGATTGTCCACCTTGGAGAAGTACAGTAGCAGCGACGAATCTTCGGTGCCGACCACGACGAATGAGTCGCGTTCGCACAATGGTGAATTCACCGCCAGGACAATAAAGGATCGTCTTAGTGCACTGGACGTAGCCAGGAGCAAAGACACGACGGAGAAACGAGAACCCACACACGTCGGCAAGCATCCGCTTTGTTTCCGTGATCAGGAGAATAGAGTCGACACATCGACACCCAGCGAGAGGAGTTCGTCGCCCGACTCGGAATATCGTGTACCACGAGCCGTCTTCCACAGAAGTCTGGACTCCCTGGACGCGGACGCGTCCAGCGGCCCAGACACATTCGAGCGTGTGCAAAGCCTCGAAGAGCTCGATTATGGACGTCAATATCCCGCTTCGTCGTCGTCCGCAGAACTCTTGAACGACACGGACCGCGAGGATTCGGGTATTCACACCGCAGACGTAAGTTGCTCGGTCAGCCAGGCAGATGAGCCGATCGATGAAGAGATTGTGCAACACACCAGTGGTACGATCGTCGAACGAAGAGAAGTCGAAGAGAGGATCAAGACTATGTCCGTCATCCAGGAGGACGCATTAGCATCGGGTATGATAGTGGAAGCGCCGAATGACACCGCGACTATTCGCTCACAGTTCACCAGCCACCGGGAGGCAGTAGCAGTGAACAAGGTAAGAGAAATTATTGAAACTTTTAAGATTGTATTTTTATTATTTTTATTGTATTTTTATTATATAAATTTTGATAAAGTTCTATTTGATGAGAAACAATTCATATCTTCACAGATTTTCATTTTAGATCTCTAATGCCCGTTTCCAATATAGATTAACTTTAATCTTAGTTCAACTTACTCTTCGTTTTTTTTTAATTCTAAAGATTAGAAAAAAAACGAAGAGTAAGTTGAACCGAGATTAAAGTTAATCTACGTTGGTGAAAATATGCATAAGTAACTTAAATTAGAAAACTCGAAACTGACACCCGTATTCAAGAAAAAATAATTTCATTATTAGCTACATTTTTTCTGGCGCCTATTCACACCTGAAAAATCAGAATGAGCACTATTTTACTGTTTCCTTTACACAATTCCTTTTTTCTTTTTGGTTTTGGGTTTCGGACAACTACATATCGGGTAACTCTCTGATTCTGTAGGGTACTGCTGACACTTCTGGGGAACTATCGACTAACAAGTCACAGTCGCAGGCGCGCATAGAGGCCATTACTAATTCTAATACACTTCGTTCGCATATTTCTGTGCCTCGCGCAATCACCCATCCGAGTCCCAAAATATCTCCGCGAGAGATGACAATCCCCGAAAGCCTTTCGAAACTACGAGCGTTCGGCAAAGACGTGGCCGAGTTCAAGACAGATTCTGAACTAAGTCCCAACGAGTCCATAGTATCGGCCAGTCTGAAAATCTCTATCGAGCAAGCGAGACCGAAATTTATTGGCCAGGCAAAGCGACAGAACCCGCCCAAGGAACATCTCTCCAATCTCCCTCAACCTCAGCCGTGTTTAGAAACCATCCCCGCCGCAGAGACATACCAATTGTCCTTTCCCTCCGTCAGAGCGACGACGATCCCGACTAGCCTCTCTCCTGAAGCCAGTCCGATTTCCAAACCCGCGACCTGCCGTACCACGTCCAAGATTCCCACCCCTCTCTCTCGCAAAACCACTAAGTCTTCACCAACGAGTCCCGACTCTGTCTTGACCTCGCTCGTTCCAAAATCTTCGCCCTCGAAGGCGCACAACGCGAATAACAAATCCTCGACTAGTCAATCTCCCTGTTCGATTCGGAGAACGTCCGAAACGACGACTGTCGAAACCTCCTCACCTGTGTCCCCGCAAACGAGTTCAGCGGAACTTTCACCTTCGTCGAGATTACCCGCAGCGAGTACGCGACGCCACGACGATGCGCTATTGCCTGCGGAACGACGTCGCACCGTGGTGGAGGTGTGCGAGAAGGTGGTGGTACCTCAGGGCAAGGCACCCATGACGCCGCCGGTGACGCCGTTCATCACAGTGAACCGCGTCAACACGGTGGACAAGAGGACAACCCCCGTCACCGAGGTTAGAAGCGATCAGCAATCCGGCAACGCCTCGAAAAATTCCTAAAGACGCGAGGACCATCTTTTCTGATCTGACAATAACAACCGCGCAGTGTCCTCCTCTTTTTATCAGCCTCTAGACAAGCCATACTAGATCTTGTACGTAGAGCCACCGTCTCGTCGGGCGCGAGGAATGCGAGGGTGTGTCGAGGGTGTGAAACGCTGAGAGAACGAGGGTTCCAGGAGCAACTCCGTCATCGTTTCGACCTTATCCGCGTACAAACTACGTTGTTTATCAGCCAACGGATCGAACAGGTCGAAGACATACGTTCCACGTTAGCTGAACAGTTGTGTGATTCTTCTTCGCTTAACGTTTACACTTTTTCGTAGAAGTCACCCGGTTCGAAAGTTCCGCTCCCAGCTCTTCGAGACTCGAGGGCTCCTCCGAAGGAGAGATTTTATTTTAAGGATTTTAGTCTTAACGAATCGCTGTCGTCTCTACGCTCAGTAAATGCGAAGTTACATAAACTTAGGCTACGTACGACGCTAGTCATGTAAATAGGCGCGACGCAGGTGCGAATATAAGATAATCTTCGGTTATACGAATTATGTAGACTTGTAGATCGGCAGAAACTCTACCGTGAAACTGCTGCTACGCGTTATAATATACGGCGCAACGACTTGTAATAGAGTTCACAATTGCGGTATTATGTCTGTAACGTAACAGCAGGCAGCCTAAGCGCTATCAAATACACCGTCTAAGGAAAAACGTAACGGCCGATCTCGGCATTAATTGACTTTAATCGGCAGTTTAACTTTATCTCCTCCGCGATTACAGCGAAAGCTGCGAACAAATGGTCGATTAAAGTTGACCGCCGATATCGACTGTAAGCGGGAATAAACCATTGTGATAACACGTTCAATCGCTCCTCATCTTAATTACGATCGTGCATTAAGTCGAGCACGTCGATTAGAATATCGGCGATATCGCGTTCTCCAAGTAACACTTTAATTAACTTCACTTGCGATGCTCCGAGCAAATTTTGAAAGAACTCGCCGACACTTGACGCGCGATTATGATTAATTGTCATGGATTATAAGCGGTCGACCGAGAAAGAACGAACAACGATGAAATATAAGATACATTGGCAAACAAAACTCGCTATGTCGTATTATTTTCTCTTGCATTTATGACATGAGTCTTATCGTGCGGAATAGTAAAGCTTTATCTTGCTTTTTAATTTCTTTTTTTTTTTTTTTTTTTAATTTTACAATTCATTACATAGTTATTATCAAAGAAAAATTTCGAATTGATTGAAAGAATTTGCACCTGTAAATTGCAAATTCATCGAAATTCAACAAATTAATTGATTCATTTATGACGATGAATTTTGACGAATTATTAACGAGATTCGTCAAGACGTTGAATAACGTAAACAGCTTGTCATCGCAAATCTTGACGCAGTTCATCTCCATGATTAACAGGGCGCATAAATACGCTCTTTTAATAACAGTTCAAAGTACGATGGATATATCAGCCGTGTGACGCGCGGAGTCAAGGATCAGTCGCGGTGTCAGTTAATTATTAATAAAGAACCATTCGTGCCGACTGTAAAAAAAAAAGCAACCACGTGACTCTACATCGCCGCCATCAACGGTATTTCCATCAACGATTGTCGCTCGTTTGTTGGCGCGCGATCGCTTTCTTTCTACGCGTCTCAGTCTCCTCGATACACCGAAGAGGTAAGACGTCATATACTCTTGATTGCTTCGAGCAAGCAGCGATTTGCTTGAGCTGTGTGTTAGCCCCCGTGTGGGACACCGTGTCGACGAACGGCTTCTTTTTTTCCTTTCTTTTTTTTTTTTAGTAGACTCCAGAACGAATGGCAATTTCACGAGACACGCATGTCTGTACGGATAGCCCCGTTCGGGTTCAGGGCCTACCTTCGAAAATCTTCAAAGAGATATTATTCAATTTTCTCTATGTCTTGTCTTGCGATTAGTAGCAATAAAAGGAATAGTAAGAGGAAAAAGAAACGCTAATTATATAGACATTAATTCTCCAGCATCACTTTGTATCTTTTAAGGTCACAGTCGATATCACATTTTCTCAAAATTCTTATTCAAATTTCAACATGTAAAAAATAAATAAAATATAGTCCAGTTTTTATTATAGTAAAAACTTATTGTTATAAAGATTTCACAAAGTACAAGAATTTTTTTTCAGATTTTTATGTAGTCTAGAACCATCAAAAATATATGCTGTTTCCCTCAACGATCCAGAGTGTAAACTACGATCGAAAATTTCGGAGGTGATGCTGGGGGATTAATTTTATTGAAACAGTAATTCGAAATCAGTCTCTAAACGGTTTCAATAGCCTAAAATAAAAATAACATTAAGAGGTCGATATCATCGATACTTTCTATTTTGTTTTTATCTCCACTGTCGTTTATCAAAACAACACGTCAGACACGCGCCTGATTTGTTCACAGACAAATAGAGGACAAGGTAGGCCCTGATCAAGTCCCTTCTTTATCAGTCTCACTTAGAAACGGACGATTGTACATATTTGGTTGGTGAATTCCACGTCGCACTTTGCACTCCATCGAAAAACTTGTGCCTCGATAGCGGAGGCTAGATATCCCTCTTATCTCTCTCTTTCTCCCTCGATCGCCGAAAGAGACCTTATCGCGCCGTTTGCGCGCTCACAGCCGGCTTTAATCAGTCTGACAACACCTGACATCACGGTGATCTCTAGTGGCTGTGCGATTTTCGAGGCGTGTGCACGATCCGCTTGCAACTTGAGAAAGTGAACGTAGTTTTTCCCTCCCCGTGTGCTCGTCACCTGCATGCGATTTATGAGTATAACTCGTGAGGTAAGAGGTACTACCGAACGGTTAGGCGTGAATGTGTGAGTTATTAGTGAATGTGTGAGTTTTTTTTTTTAATTTTGCCGTGTAGTGTTTGAAGAGATCGCGTGATCGAGTTGCTTCGATTGACTTGGCACTTGTAGGCTTTCTGACGGCTTAAGAACGCTCACTCGTGTATTCGCTTTTGAAACGAGAAAGAGTATTGAATAAGCTATTAGCTTATGATGATATTATCTAGAAGTTACATAGAAGTTACAATGATTTTCTTTTTCTTTTTTTTTTTTTTTTTTTTTTTTTTTTTTTTCTTTTTTTTTTTTTTTTTTTTTTTTTTAATTTGCTTTGAGAAACAGAGTGGGAATGAAAAGAGTTGTAGAGAATTAAATTTATTTCGAATATTAGTTCTATACTGATATGTTAATATTTGATTGATCTTAATTAATTTTTACACAATTCTTCTGTATTTAATTTTCAGAGATATTTAATTAGTATTTTATTCTTTATTTGCACCTTTGGAGCTTCTTTCTTTTCAATCGCTTATGATCTTAATGCCTCATAATTTCTTCTAATCAAAGGCGTTACACAGTGCATGGAAGATATTGACACTATTTTAACACAATTTACAAGCTTCTGTTCGACGATGCTTTACTGATCACGCATCGCCAACCAGCAAATTACAATTTTTTTTGCAATATATTTATGTTAAAATATTTTATAATTACAATTAACGCTATACACGAAGATTTTGCAACGATCTGCATTTAATAATTAAGATTATAATATGATAAATGAATAGGTTTTATTCAGATAATCTACGATGAGATGAGATCAATCTTTCACGAAATTGATCTTGTCACGATTGTGACGAGATCTGCAAGAGATACAAGAAATCTTGAATCTCTCTCTCTCTCTCTCGTAAATCGTCGTTATTCGAGTCATTACCCGAAATCAGTGCTTCTCGAGTCTGTTGATATCGTAACATGAGCTCCATACATCTTCATAAAGGCGCGTCAAATCGCGAAGAAAAGCGCACGTGATTGCGGAGATCCGCGAGACTCATCAGACGTATAATCATTACGTAACATGCGTCGACCTGGTAAAATGCGCCCGCGTATTCCCACAAAGGAATTTCACATCTGGTACACGCGAGACATTCTCCTGACGTTTTTTTTTTTTTCGTGTAACTAACCGTTACGCTGGGAAGATATGCCGATCACAATTGCGGTGAAATATGGCATCAAAGTACACGCATTATATTATGTCACTTAACGATTGCATCATCGGATCCACGAACGCGGATGTTACGAGCCATAAAAATCTCCGAAAGCATAATCTCAATTTAAATGTCGCAGTGCGATTTCTCGTTACAGTTTTTTAAAATGATCTTGTATAAGTTATCTTACATTAACTGTATGACATCACTTTTATACTTAACTACTAGTTTGATACACATTACGGTACATTTTCTAGATATTTTTTAAGTATTCGATTGGAATAATTAGAAATTAAAAGATAAATCGCGACTTTTTTTTTTTCAATTATACAATTTTTCGTCGTATAATATCGCAGTGTTTATATCTATCATCCTAATTAAAACCAGTTTACCAGTTTTTTATCCTAATTAAAATGTTTATCCCTATCATGATTACCCTAATTAAAACCAGTTTGTAAAATATTTTCTTGAGACGTTAATTAACCGAAAAATGCATTTGTATCTTTGAACATTAATGAGCGCGACCAAAAAGAAGCCACCAAAAGAAAGTGATCTTGTCCTTTTAATCAGAATTCATGCGTCTCCGATCTTCGTATATTTGAGAAATTCTACTCTAGACCATCGTCCATCGATTTGCATAGAATGTAGCGTTGCAAAATCTGCGCGAAATTGCATTTTACATATTCCGCTCTCGGCTACACTACGACTCGTCTCTTCAGGAACGGATCGTTATCGAGAAAGCGGACCAAGAGGAGGAGGCAGCCACCACCGCTGCGAACCGCCCAGCAGTGGTCCCGGCAGTCGAACACAAGCAACAAGAAACGACGGAGACGTCGACGAACGTAGTCAAGAAGAAGTGCGACGTCGACATCGACATGCACGACGCACCTAATGCCATGGTCGCTACACCGACAGTCGACCATCCGCTGGAACGACCGACGAACCTGAATTTAGCCAAGCAGGAAGTTAGTTTGGTCGACGCGCTGAATACCCCGAATCCAACGTCACCGATTTCTAAACAAGTTAGTTTAAAATTACACTAAAATTTCAATCCCTTTTGTACAATCCCTCTGTACAATAATTTTCTGAAACAATTCATTGAGCGACATTCACAATATAAATGTCCTTTGTTATTTATAGTTTCTACCGTTAACTCTGTCCAATGATGAAGAAATAATCGCTGATCAGCCTTTCCTTCTGAGTCCACCAACGAGCGTGGAACCACCGAAGGAAAAACCACCGCCGCCTCCGGTAGACGTCAGCGACGATGATAATCCTCCGCCGGAGCCGCTCAAAAGATTAAACTCCACTCGTAGAATCAAGAAAGAATTACGCACGAGACGCTCAGATTTCCTCGGTATTGAAGGGGTAAGCACGAATCCTCAAAGATCCGCCGTTTCTATTCATCTCAATTGTTTTAAAAATAATCAGTCATGTTTAAATTGACAGATTTAAAGATAAACATTGTCAATTTCGATTTTATTAACAGCAGGTCAACGACGAAGATTTCGAACCCGAGTTAACGCTGACGAAACCACCGGATATGGCGGCGATTCTCGCTGAGGAGAAGCGCATCGAACAACTCCATCGTCGCTCGTATGACACCGACAGTAATTACGAGCAAGATTCAAGCCACGAAAGAGATTCCGGGGTCGAATTAGGACACGTCGAGGATTGGGCAAAACAACCTGTTAGCCCCGACATGTCGCAGCACAGCAGGCAGAGCAGCGAACCTTTTGGTGCCAGTGTGACTTCTTCCGAGGAGGATGAAATTACAAAAAAAGAGCGGGAGATTATTGAAGTTCTCGAAAAAGAAGAACAGTGGCGATACGGCGATAATCGCGAATACAACAGGTACAGATAAAGTTGTCTCTACATGTAATTTTTTTTTTGTGAATACAAAATTCAGAAAATGCACAAAATATTCAAAAGACAATTTTAAAAATATTCAGCTTTTCAAGTGTCTTCTGGACTTTTGTTAAAAGAACAATTAATTCGTATTCTGACGAATAAATACATTGGTGATGCCATTAGTGACTTAGGAGAAAAACTGGCCCACAAACTGCGCGAACTCGAAGAGGAGAAGATGCAGCTGGAGAGAGAGGCGATATTGCGCTGCAACGAGGACGCATTTCGCAAGAGGGACGACGCACGCAAGCAGGAAGATGCTTCCTCACACGAGCAATCGCAACAGCAACACGATGAGACAGCGAAACAGCGGGAGATCCAGGTGCGAACGACGGAAAAGGAAGCAAAGTACATCGGAGACAAGCGAAAGGACGAGGAGCTTGAGACGCAGTCGGAACAACTGAGGATGCAGAACGAGATCGAGGAGAAAGAGCGGAGAGTCGCTGATGCGTGTCGTAAGGAGGAGATGCGCATCCGAACGATGGAAAGTCAAATTCGCGAGCAAGAGGTAAGGCAAATGATTCAGTTTTATATTTTTTGAACGCGAAACTAACGAGGAAAAAGAGCCTGATTTTATAAGTAGATGGTAAATTTAGAACACAAGGTACTTATTATCTTTCAAATATGTTCTTCCTTTGACATTTCTGTCAATTGTTTTTTTTTTTTTTTTTTCCGAGAAGAAACTCGAAGCTATGCACAAATTTCTTCTAGCCGAGGCACGCATTTTTAACCGATAGCTTGAAAATATCCTTGGGGCAATGCTGTGATTCTTGTCGATATCTTTTGATCCGTTCATACTACCATTATTTATACATTAAAAAAAATTGCATGTTACATTTACAACATTGCCTGAAGGATTCGATTGTTCAGTAGTATGGTGCAAATCAATATATAGTGTAGTGTAAATATTGATAGAGGGATCATTGCTAATTATTCACAGAACAAGGCATTGGTCGGTGCTGGGTTGAGCAGCAATGAAGATGAATTCCCTTCCGGGGTAAGGCAACAGTTGTCTTCACCACTGTTTTAGTCGCTTGTTTGCACAGAACTTTTACATAAGTATTCGTATATGAATTCTTTAAATCTCTTATTATTCTGTCTCTTTTAAATTTCTTTCGAGATATCTTAATTAATATCAGCTTGTTTCGATATGATCTCTTTGTATGTAATATGTTAAACGAATAAATTAATCATATATAAGAGAGATTAATTAATTTTGTTAGAGTTGCTAAAACATAAGTTCATAGAATCACGAAAGCTAGCAATTAAAATTAATTAAGTTTTGAACTAAATGTATTTATTTATTCATGAAAATATTTAGAGTTATTGTATTTTAAGTAGTAATAATTGCTTCTATTTAAGAGAGTATAATTAGAATTAACGCGATAGAAACATTTTTGTCTAATAATATTTTAAATATGCATGTAAAGATAATAAATCATAAAAATATCGTATGTTGTCTTTTTAGGAAGTGCTACGAGTGGAAAGGGAACTTCTACAATTGGAACAGGAAGAATTAAAGAGACAACGCAATAATTTGGCTTATCGCGAGCAGAAGCAGCTTAGGTTAGCAGAACAGTTACAAGAACAGTGGAAATCCTTGCAAGATGTTGCACAGAACTCTATTAAAAGCACGCAACAATACAAATATCATACGCCTGCTGTGAATTACAGATCTTCAATGCCAAATTTGCAGTTTCAAGATGCGCCAAGAAGGAGACCACCGCCACCACCAATTCCACTTACTAAACCACGTATGCTAGATCAGAGACAAAGAGATGTTACAATTAGGTAAATACAATAATACATGAGAGAGAGAAAGAGAGAGAGAAAGACCTGTGTTATTGCATTTCTTTTTACTACACAACAAACGTTAGCTAAATTACGTCTAGATTAAAGTAAAACTTTTATATGATAATAATAAAATGGATATATAACAAGATAATTAATATTAAATTTTTTTTTATTTAATTGGGAATATAGGAATAGCCGTATACCATCCGCGGATTCGATTCCTCAACAAGTAGACGCATCGATTCGCGAGAGCGCATCGACAACGACACTTGGAAATCACACTGGCCAGCAAATGTCCAGACAGACCTTGCAGGTAGAGACCTTATAATCAGAGTCTGGCCACGAGAATATCCGGCATTTTTTTTTCAAAATTATGCGAGAGAGAAAGATATGCGCTATCTCACTCTTACTTACTCTAGAGTGGCACTGTGGAATTGGAAATTTAGCAGCTCTATAAGCTTCATAGTGAATATAAATACGATGAATATATAGTTTATATAATCTAACTTTTTTTTCGATTTTGCATATTTTTGCATAATAAATGTTTACATAATAAATATTTGTGTAATTTAAGTTTCTTTCTGAGTAAAAATGGTTGAATGCGCCAACACTTTTTTGCAATATTCCATGGTCAAAAGACTAGATAATGAAATATTAGGTGTTGGAATTCGTAGCGTTTTTTAATGAAAGAATGTTATTTATTTCACATGAGCATTAAAAAATACATTAATGAAAGTACTTCCCATCACTTGTAAAACGCTACGAATTAATTCCAACACCTAATACATTTCAAACAACTGCAACGAATTGAAGAAAAATGTCGGGTCAATCACGAACATAGTTATATCGTGGCCAGACTCTGACTATAGGTTCTTTATTTACAGGCATTAAGTGCAGTACCGCGTCCACGAATTGTTCAAGGTGATCAGTGGGTCCAGCGAAGGAAAAGTGACGTGCCTAGAGGAGCTAATGATGTGAACTATCAACATTGGCTTATTCAAGTGCGTATTATTACATTTTATATTAATTGATACATTATGTATAAATTTATGTAAAATTTATTTTCTTTATATAATTCTATAATTTTTAAAGAGATACATTAACTCCATTATAAAATTTGTTCAATAAATCATTTATAGTTAAAATAAGATTTTTTATTTTATTAAATTTAATTTTTCAGTTATATTCCAATGTTTATCATGTATTCTATTAAATTTCTAACAAAATCTTATCTAATAAGGTATCATGAGATAAGTTCTATCTCAATTAATTTCTCAACAGGAGGCGGAACAAAGGAGGATTAATGAGAGAAATCAACGATCACCGGCGCGAAAATCTCAACCGCATGTAACTGGCACTTCCGTACCATATAACGCTCCAATTCGGACAGACAGCAAACCGCTACCCGATTCTATCATACAAACTCTAACACAAAGGGTACAGAGTAAAACGCAGGAGAAACCTCTTTTAACAAGGCGAAGGTAAATTTAATTAGTATTCGGCGATTTACGAAAAAATTAATTTTTCGAACTACTGATATTTTTTATATAATAATATACAAATAATAATATACAACGAAACAAAATTTTTTAATAAAAAAATAAAATATATTTTATTTTTCACTTCTATATTTGATATTTGAACTTTCATTTAGACTTTTTTTTTTTCAAAAGTTTGCTTTTTACGAATTATAAAAGAATATTTTTTTCAGGCCAGAGCAAGTTCAAGAACACTTGACTGTGCAACATCAATCACCACAGTATACGCTACAATCTCAAAAAACACATACGCCAATCGCGAATAACAGTGGAAATCAAGAAAAAATGCTTAGCGTGAGTGGAAAGAAGAAATGTTCACATTGCGGGGAGGAATTAGGTAATGTAGTAAGTTAGTTAAAACATTCTTTCATCGTTATAAATATCTTTATGATTCTTTAGGTCGAGGCGCTGCGATGATAATCGAAAGTCTACGATTGTTTTATCATATGGAGTGCTTCAAGTGTTGCGTATGCCATGTGCGTCTCGGCGATGGATTAATGGGAACGGACGTGCGCGTTCGAAATCATAAACTCCACTGCCATAACTGCTACTCCAGTGATGATGGTACAAACATTTAATTCGTCAAATAATTGTATGATCATACACGTTGTGATTTCAAGAGTATTCGTTAAAATACACATTATCTTCGATATAATTAAAGAAAGAACGTTTTTAAAAATTTCATTTTAAAAATAATTGCAAATGTACAATATTTATTAATCTCTTGAAAATTTTATATCGTAAAAACATAAAGACAATTATTAATGCAATTATAAATTATAAATATGCAAAAATCAGTAAAATATTTTCACACACACACACACACACACACACACACACACATCTCAGAATTTACTACATTGCTGTTAAATTTTCAGGTGTCAAGTTCAGTTGTGTGTAGAAGTCTGGTTAACGGAATTATGCTGATTAACTTAATTGTAACGCTTTCCGGCTATATCTTATGATCTTCATAATCAACCGTTTAGTTACCCTTATTTAAAAGTGTCATGTTGACACACGGCATAAAGTAAATTGCATAAACATAATTTTTTGATCAAATACAAAGAGGAATGAAGTTGTCCCTCGCGCGATATATTATTTTCCGTATTTTTTATTCAAAGTAATGAGTTTACACATGTATGCAATACTGTTTCTACCAACTAACACGAATCGTACGTGAAGGATGTATATAAGATGTATTTATGTAATTAGTCTAGACATAAGATAACTGTTGAGATGGTTTTAATTTGGATGTAACTGGCGTCATTTTACTGACGCTGTATATTTTTGTAATATAGTTCTCGTACTATTTATACCAGATATATCTAATTTACAATTACAACGGTTATAATAGAATACACGCGAATGCTTTTTCAAGCGAAGTCTTCGATCTTTTTTTTTTTGTTTTTTTTTTGTTTTTTTTTAAAGCGAATAGCATGAGGTTTCAGTATAATAATCAAATAATTAAATTTCGGCTTCGCGGAGCGGTCAAGATGATTACAAATAGCGAATCTAGCAATATGCTAACATAGTTCAAGCTTTAAAAAGATGTCGAGGCCTTCTCTCTGGCACACATACAGATGCGTGCTATTGTATTATTTTTTTTTAATTTCCAGCTTTTTTAACTTCAAAAATTTATTTTGTCAAATAATGCCAACGAGTAACGAAAAGCGTAAAGTATTCTTTCTATTAATAACTGAATTACATATTTACAAATCAAATTCTTTTTAAAAAGCATCTTTCTCTGGAGGAATATTAGTTTTAAAACACTGTCAAGAATGTAGATTCGCCACTACTAAATTAAAATAAAATTTGTCGGTATTTCCGTACTCTGGCATGTCTGCAATTGACTCGACTTGATTGTACGTTTTAATATAAACAAGACGATGGTCTTTTAATCGCTTCCCATAAATGTGTCGAAGACATGTTACATTGTGAAATATTGTAACATACGCGTCTCGTGTTATTAATGTAATTTTATATTATTGAAAAGAATAAATGTAAAACACATAAAATTGATTAATTCTGTAAAACATTTATTTCCTGTTTTGTAAAATTTTTTTACACTTCCAATTGAATCCAACTGAACACTGAAATTGTAGCATTGGCATGTAATAGCATAGCAATGATATGCCATGTTCAATAAAATAACAAATGTAAAATAACAGAAAATGATAACAATTTGCTTACCTGTTGCTGTGCTATGTCGAAGTTAATACTTAATGTCAATTATATATTAGATTTTTATGCGTAAAATGGCCGAGTTTTTATTTCAATCATTAAAATTTCAATAATTTAAAATAAATTTTAATATAAGCACATATGCAATGAAATTTTCTCAACACTCCTTCATATACCTCATCGTTGCTCTTTGTGTCAAGGACTGAACATCCTTCAAGGATGCATTTCAAAGTACGTATAAAACTTATCATGTATCATTGTATCCTTTTTTTATCATTCGGTGAACAATAATGACAAATGATGCACCATGCGCTTCATACACAATTCAGAACCCAAGTCTGATTCACGTTCGTATCTAGCAAACGAGAATGGATTGAAATGAATTGAAATGGATGTAACTTCAGATTTTCAGAAATATTGATTCATGTTAAAATGAATGTTTTTCAATCCTGAATGCATTTTTATTCATTTATAGGAATTGCATGGAGCATATCTCTTGCCTTTCAATCTAAATAATAATATTAGCTTTTTCTGTGCACAACATACACATTGTAAATATTGTTCAATTCAAAATTTTATAAATAGGAAATGCAATTTTTCAATCCAATTGAATCCAATTAAATTCAAAAAAAGTATTCGATATTTATATATTAGGTGTTGGAATTAATTCGTAGCGTTTTACAAGTGATGGGAAGTACTTTCATTAATGTATTTTTTAATGCTCATGTGAAATAAATAACATTCTTTCATTAAAAACGCTACGAATTAATTCCAACACCTAATATATAATACGCATTCGGATAGAACAAAATTCCATTTTAATCCATTCTCGTTTGCTGGGATTATAAGTTGACAATGGTTGACAGCACAGCATAAATCTGAATACGCGACGAGATTTCGTATTATTATCCTTGCACAAGGAAAGATTCAATTTCATGATGCGAAACAAGCCGGTATTCATATTATTATTCGATTCTTATATTTAAGATTGTCTTAAATACAATCTTGAGAAATACATCTTGAGATGTCGTAAGTCAATCCGAGGACTGTATTAATATCTTAAGATATTATTTAAGACCGTTTTAAAATAAGAACGGATTAAGATCGTTTTAAAATAAGAACAGTCCATAGACGGAGAGAGCAGAGATTTAGAAAGAAGCACTGTCCAACTGCATATACGCAGTGGTTAGCGCAGAAGTATTATTTTATTCTTACTCACCGAGTGTTAAACGAAGATTAAGTGATACTCTCTGCGCTAACCACTACGCTTACCAACCAATCGCTTACTACTAAAACGAATGCATCCTTCATGTTATCCCTTCAGATAAATTTTCACGAGCTATTCAAACCGGCTGTTTCAGCGATAAAAGAATCAAATAATGAATATCAAGCGTCCATTTTGATCACGTGATCCTTTTTGTCGCTGAAATCTGAAACAGCCGGTTAGAGCAGCTCATGAAAATTTACCTTTTCACTTTTGTCTTGTTTTGTGATCTAAAGTTGAATGCTGATTGAACACAAATAAAGTGCATAAATGAGTTGTGTTACCTGTGCGAACTTAAATTTTTATCAATGAAATTCCATTTATGTATGAATCGCAATTGTGTAGAGATGATGTAAAAATATCAATGAAATAAGGTTATAAAGAATAACTGTTTTTCAGATTAGAAAATTATTATTTTCATCTTTCGAAAAAGCGATCTTATTTAGACGCTACAATTAGTTATTTTCCAAAGAATTTATCTTTTTGAAGCAACATACTGTAGCGTCTCTCATTTGAGTTTGTCATTTCATTATTATTGAGAATTTTGAGAAATACATTTTGATTTCATCTGCTTGCATTCGATCGATATGATCTTTTAACAAGTTATAAAATTTATTTTTTTTTTATGCTGCACTAAACTGCATTAGTACTTTCTTTCTCACTTTTGTCAAATATATACCTATTTCGTTTTAAGTATATAAGTATATAAGGTATATACGCAGTTTAGTTACAAAAAAAACAAATCTTTCAATTAAAAGCAATTAAGAAAATTAATAAAATAACAAATAAAGTAAGAAATTAATATAAAATAAGAAATTAATAAAAAAAAAATAAAATATCCCTTTCACAATATTAAGCAACAGTTTAAAATTATTCCTTCTGTGTTTCACTAAAGACATGCAACAGCAAGTTTCTTTCAAACAAGTGAAGAAGTCATATATGCGTTAATATTTGCTATTTTATGCTTTTAGATATAAACAAAAACGTAAGCCATGTGTTCTCACGAGAGCATCACATGGACAATCACGGACAATTCTGTTACGGACAGAATGCTCGAGAATTCCCTGATACACAAATTTAGACGATCACGGAAAATACGAAAGAGCACAAAACTACTCAATACTGAAATAAAGAAACATTGTAGTGTGACAGATTACCTGCATTATGTAGAACTGAAAACAAATGTCACACGAAACTTAGTAAAAGACACCGATACTAGTGATAGTAGCAGTCTCAGTGATGTTGATTATGATATTATATATAATTCATCAAAACGAGCCAAATATAAAGCCAGAGATTTTCAGAATTATGTTTCTGTCAGCGAGGAGGACTATAAAGGCTGTAACAGAAGAACTGTCATACGTAAGAAGAAAAACAAAGGCACAGAAAGAAGAGTACAAGTGAGAAAATCACCGCGATTGAATCCTGTAGTGTCTGAGGAATGTATTAATACAGGTTGGCAAGAAGTTATAAACAAGAATAATAGTGTACCACGTAAACGATCATATACAAATATCTCGAATAATAAAAGAAATATGAAGATTAATGATTGTATTCATTCGAGAGCTCAATCTAATAAGCAATCTCTTTCTCCACAATTAGATTCTCAAATCGGTTTGACATCGAATATAATGAAATCTGGAAATAAATATGTGAGACAGAATCACGAAGATTTTGATGCAATAGATAATAAATTAAGTTCCAAAGATAATACGATATCCAATAAAATAAAACCTGTGAGTAAAAGAAAGTTACAAAATAAAAAAGATCAAAGTGCAACAATAAATGAATCAAATATTGAACTTGATTCTCATGGTTTACATTATCACTCATCTCTACCTCAATCGACAAGTTTAGAAAATAGTACTAATGCTGATAATGAATTAAATTCCCTTGTTAAATCAAAAGATAACATCAACAAATCAACTGCAATAATCGAAAGTTCAATAAATGCGAAGAATTGTAACGCTTATATAAATTACAAACCAAAATTGTTAAAAGATGTTAAAAGGAACTTGATACCAGCGCTAGAAAAAGCCGATTGCATGAATCATAGTAAAGATATAACAGATAAAAATATAGGAAATGAATTAAGTTATGATCAGTTACTTCCAGATATCGTAAATTTTGATCGATACCACAGTACACCATTAAAGAAAATACAAACAAATATACCTAATAAAGATTCGTCATCAGATGTTTTGCAGGACCAACAAAAAGACTCTGGAATTGATGAAGATTCGCAAGATAAGTTGGTCAAGATCGAAAAATCTAATAAGATTCCAATGAATCAAAATATGGAAAAAAACGCAAAGAAAATTTTTATTTCTTCTCTTGAACTGAAAAAAATTGACGAAGTATTCGAAACAATGGAAGATAGTGTAGAGGTTGTAAAGGATCCACATTTTAATGACATTTTAAGAGAACAAATTAACAAAGAAGAAAGGACACCTTCTGGAGAAGAAGAAATGAAAAATGCCCCCCAATTAAATCAAATTAATATGAATGTAGAAACAAATGAAAAAGATGAAAATTCTGTAAAAGCGAATGATTCAAGTGATATTCAAAAACAACAATTGTTATCTCCTAAACAAGATTGTATGAAGAAAACTCATTCGAAGCCTTGCAGTCTTATTCAAGAGGAAGAAGATGATAGAATAGTAAAAATTCCCGCTGAAGAAGAAAAAGATATATCTCTCCAATTAAAGGAAGATAATGTAAAGGTCGATGTAGAGGTTCCTTCAATTAATCACAAAGGTAAGATTATTTTATATAAATTCATGAGATTAAAAATAACCGATTTTTTCTCGTAAGAAGAATCGTACAAAGAATATACATATATTTGAAATCTTAAACAATGTTTCAGGAAAACAAAATAGCAAAGAAGAAAAAGAATTCTCTGAAGAAAAAATAAAAAATTTCCCTCAATTAAATCAGATTGGTAATGTCACAGAAATTCGTTCGATAAATCATGAAGATCGAACGCATTTCGTAAAATCAGAAAACTCACTCGATGTTCAAAAACAACAAGTGTTATCTCCTAAGGAAAATCATATAAAAGATATTTATCCGAAATCTAACAATAATATTTTAGACGAAAATAATAGACAAACAAATGATGAGAAAGAAGTAAATAATTTCTTCCAATTAAATGAAGTTGATAAGAATGGAGAAAGGCATTTAATAAATCAAGAAGATGAAGCTTGTATGGATACACATGATACACAAAAACATCAAACTTCATTACCTAAAATTACGTGTACTGAAATTCTGAACAAAAAATATAAGCTAATATATAAGGAAGACGATGTTGTCAAGAGTAATATAGAAACACTTGATAAAATTGATAATACGAATATTAGCAATGAAAATCCTTCTATAAGAAAGAATACTTTAATATATTGTCCAGATGTCGTTGATCATAATACTGACAATTTGCAAGAAACAACGATAAATGAGGAAGAAATTGAAATACCAATGACATTGGAAACTGATAATGAAGAGGATAATATGAACTATATGTCACCTCAAACTAAAAAGCGACTTCAGCAGCAAGCAAGATTGAATTTAATAGTAAACAGCGATTCTAGTGAAAGCGATGACGAATATGTCACCAAAATTTCGCAAAAACATATTGACAGTTCAAATATGAATTATTGCAATGAAGACGACAACTTAAGCAATGATGAAATCAACTGCGCTCCTAAACAAACCGAAACAGTCATTTCATGTAGGGAAAATATTTGCATTCGCAAAGAGGCTACATCAGCTATAGAAGAAGTAAAATTAGATATAATGAATATGAAGGAAAACATAGAAAAGACTGAATCATTAATAAGTTGTACATATGAGAATAATGATTCATTGCAATCTGCAACAAACAAAAACCGATTACAGGAAACGCCAAATTGTGAAAATGTACATAATGATAACCAAAGTCGAGAAAACTTAATTGAAAGTCTTCAGTTAAGAGTTTCTGATAGTGATGTTTCGTGCAACAGTAAGAAATCTATCAATGAATTTCAAAAACACAAACAATCTATGTTAGATAAGGAGAACATATGTACTAAAAGTAATCAGAATGAAGAAGCAATAAGCACTGAATTTAAGACAAGACATGAATCCGAACACAAGCAAAGTACACAAGCATCAATCAAATGTTCAAACACACATCTTAATAGCTCTTGCCAATATAGACCATGCAATGTAAGTAACTCGAAATAATATCAGAATTATTTCTTTTGACTTGAAATATTTTAAGAAAAATCATATAAAGTTTCTTTCTTTTTCTTTCTCTACATTGAAATACATTCTTTTTACATATAACAAGATAGAATAAATTTTAGAATTCATTTAGAATAATTAAAAAATGAATTAAAGCTATCAACAAAAAGTGACATATTTTGCACTAAATTAATGCCCATAGAATGAAATTTTTAATGCAATATTTAAGAACTTATAATTAATATAGGGAAATTTCTAGCAAGTGTAATATATAATGTATAGTGAATTATTATATCTTTGTTTGCCAATATCAAACAAGGATGAAATGATTTGCTGTATTACATTGTGTTCTTGCTAGAAAACGCTTATTACCTTTTTTAGTTACAACAACTAATCGAAGATCAAGACTTGTTTGTGGAAACAATACCAGCAAGTTTTACATTAACCGATCTTTCTGAAGACGAAGAAGCTTTTATCTTAAATGTTCCAAGCAAGGTATATTATATGTTTTTTCTATATATGTATGTATATATGTATGTGTATATACACACACACACACACACATATTTTATATATACATATACATCCTATATATAAATTCTGTATACTTTTTAAAAATAAAAATTTATTAATTCATGATTTAGAAATCACAAAGAAGTACCATATATATATCGTCAATCATCTCTATAAATACAAATTTCTAATTCTTTGATCTGGAGACACGGTAGTGTCTCAGTTTTAATTTTCTATTAATCAGTGAAAATAAAAAGTTGAATTGAGTAGTTGCGTATATGATTGTGCAGTAAATAAATTTATTTTTCAAAGTGGAAACGCTAGCTTAATACAAGAATAAAAATAATATTAGGTGTTGGAATTAATTCGTAGCGTTTTACAAATGATGGGAAGTACTTTCATTAATGTATTTTTTAATGCTCATGTGAAATAAATAACATTCTTTCATTAAAAACGCTACGAATTAATTCCAACACCTAATATGATTTCATAAAAATTTTTTTTTTTAGATCTGTCAAAGTTAATCTTTAAATTATTTTGTAGGTACTGCAAAGCAACTTGCAAGGTCAAGTACTGACATTAAAAGATAAATCGATAAAACTCAATGAAAATAAATATAGAATTGTATGCAAAGAAGTGGGTACAACATCTTGTATTTTTGCTACAGGTAAAAAACAGAAGCCTTATAAGATCAGTAAGTAATTTTCTTCTTTAAGTAGGAATATTATATTTTACATACTTAATTGTAAAGTAAAAGTTTCCTCAATAAATTCCTAATAGAAATAATACATGTGTAGAAAAATAAGATGAGATATAAAATATATTATAATAAAAAAAATAATTATTTTAACCGCGCACGCGCACACACACATTTTATTTTTTATTTGATGTAATATTTTTCATTGTGAATGTGAGAAATTTTCTATAAATTGTTATATTTTATTTTGTAGTAAATATTAAAAATATCAGTACTATTACCGTACGAGAAAAATTGCCACAAGATTCGAGAAAGTCAGATGTATTGAATTCTAATAATACTGTTTCTTCTATGCCAAAAGTACTGAACAAAAATCAACAAACAGATACAAAGAGAAATTCAAAATGGTTGAAAATCTTCAATAAGAAGCGCAAACGAAAAGAAAGTTCAGGTATAAATTATTATTAATTATCACAAAATATTAATCGATATATAAGTTATAAATATCATTATACAGGATGTTGCAAAACTCGAAATAGTAGCAAAAAATTTTTCGAAAAATTAAGTAAAAAAAGTTATTTGCAAATTTTTATTTTAAACAATATTTTCTAAAATATAAGAGTTTTAATATGGCCAATTATATACTATGTTTAGGCGATGAGTATAAGTGAACATGCTGAAGAACGCACTCATCTACTAATAATACGGCACACGCGAGACATGAACATGCGGCCATCTAAAATACATAGGGTGCGAGTTTATTTAGCATTATAAATGCTTGAAAGCATTTTTTGATTGGTCAATCAAAAGCTTCGAAGCACTTGTAGCATTAAGTAGACCTGGTGAAAATTTTTCTCAGACAAAATTTTTTTCATATAATTTTTTATAATTTCTATATAATTTTTCAAAATTTCTCTATAATTTTAGAACTTCTTACATTTTTTATACGAACTGGAACATTTCTCAGAAAATCTACATCTTTTCTCAGAATTTTTCATATATGTTAACTATGAAATATCATAAGATTTTTAAGATTTTTTTGTAAGTATAATTTCTGATGAAATGTTACAAAATCTAAAAAATTTTAAAATATTTTTTAAAAATTATGGGATGAAAAATTTTACTTGTATGAGAAGTTCTGAGAAAATATAAACTTTCCGAATATTTCTGAGTATTTCTGAAAAATGTTCCCATTCGTATAAAAATTATGAGAAAATCTTTCACCAGAGTAGCCTTAACTTGTAATTGGTCATATTTATAAACCTTTATTATATTTCAAAAAATACTGCTTCAAATAAAAAAACAAATAACTTTTTTACTTAATTTTTCGAGAACTATCTTGCTATATTATTTTGAGTCTCGAATTTTGGAATATCTTGTGTAGAGATTTTATATATTTTCCTATTCAAAATAAATCACAAATCATGCAACTAATCAAAAATTAATTTTTTATCATTGTTTTCTTAAATAAAAACTAATAACAAAAAAGAAAACATATGTAAATCTTCATTGATCTGATATAAATGCAAATTCTTTCAGATCCTGAAACTTAATATCTGCAATGAAGAAGGAACTTATTCTTATAAATTAAAAATATTAAAGAAAAAAGAAACTAAAAACGATATATATATACTTTATAGTTTGTATATAATGAACATATAATTTTATAAAAAAGATAAAAAGAGACCAGATTCAAATATATAAAATTTATTTACTTATTGTTGTATTCACTCGCATACCTACTATTTATATTATTTATATAAATAAATGAACCATCTATATGCTGCTTAAAAATTAAAAAAAGAATTCGTGAATGTACATACATATATACACATACATTTTCTTGATGTTAGATTTACATGTGTATGTGTATATGTATATATGCATGTGTATAAAAATCAATTAAAGAAGAAGACC